>NW_010122740.1:17940-31901 GCF_000699245.1 Pterocles gutturalis
CATAGGACAAAATGCCTTTTCATGTATTTCACAGATTTTAGAAAGCTGGAATTTAGGGAATTCCTGAGTTCAAAGGCATGTCAGCATCATGCTTTTTAGCTGCCATTTTGGTTTAAAAGTTGAATGTAGCTTAATTACTTTTAAAGTAATTTATAATATTTTTATCTACCACATCTTTCAGCAAAGAGTCCCACAGAAAAGCTTTCTATCAGTAATGAGGCAATGAAGCACTGAAATGTGTTGGAGCTTATGCTGATGTGTCAGTGTATGTCTTTAAGAACAGATTAGACAACTGTCTGTCTGGAATAATATAGGTGCAATGTGAACTGGGCGAATGGGTGGACTGTTTTACCTTTTCGTGTTGTTTTTGGCCATACTTTTCTACAACTCTGTGAAAGCAATATCATCCCAGGAAAGAAATCCCTGCTGCCTAAATCCTCTCTCACGTAACAGCCTTCAAAGTCAGTTTATTTGCTGTCTCTTCCCCCTAATCTGTTTTGCACTGATGGCACAGCAGTTTGAACAACAAAGCACATCTTAAACCTTATCCTATAGGTTAGCACTAAGCAGGTACAAATCACAAAGAGAACATCTTCACTTGATCAGACACTGCCAGAATTGTATAATTTTGACATTTTGTTCATTACTAGTTAACTCAGGTTGTACAGCGGAGAACAACAGGCTTGCAGATTCAGCTGCTGTGTTGGGAAAGATTTCTAGATTTATTCATAAAGGATGAACTTGTTAGCTTGTTAGATAAAAGTCTGTTAAGCAGTAGCCAAGAGCCAGGGTTTATAGAAGTAGATCTTGTCAGAAGCATGTGATAGAATTAATCAAGGAGCCAGTGGGACAAAGAAATTAGAGACTGGGGATGCTATAGATCTGATTGACTTAGATCTGAGTAAGGCTTTGATAAAGTTTCACAGAAGTTGTTGATATGCAGATTCAAGGATATTAAAGTCAATGAGAGGATGTTGAAATGAATGAAAAACTGGCTGAAGAGACTACTACTGCATAAACTGACTTAGTGAATAGAAACAACTAGAGGTCCCAGATTCATTAATTTGCAACTTTAAAAACTTCTTCAGTCTTTATTCAGATGCTTACTCACACTTAGCATATGTCCACTGTTGCAGAAAAATAGCTGGGGAGATGCAATGATGCAATATACTTCTACGTCTGAGGAAATGTACTGCTTCCCCCTAAGGAAGAGAGAGGAAAGGAACTCAGAGAATGCAATGTCTCTCATTCCATGGCACAAATATTAAACAGACAAACTCGTTTTCAGAAGAGTTTTTTTCTCTGGGATGAATTATGACTGACTGTCTCATGCACACAAACACACAAACATTGTGGACATCTAAAGTGCAAGCAAGATTAAATGACTCTGCTGCTTCCTTTTTTCCCTCATTTATGCCAGTTGTACATCAGTATAATTGCATTGACTTGCAATTACTACCTGAACTCTCCCTTTGGTAGGATTGCCCCTTTATACCACCTTAAAATGCCCACGTTCTTAAGAAGTGTTCTGTCTTCAATCTCGTCTTGAATTCTTCTTTCAGTCTTTAAAGATTGAAGTGTAAGGACAGTATATGACCTTACAAAGGTCTTAAAAAATTTTCTAGTTCTGGAAAATCTCCTCTCTGCCTTTACAGGGAGTAGGTCTCAAAGCCAAACTGTAGCAGCATCATCTGATGCATAGAGGTTTGGACTGGGATCCAGTCCTGGGTCAACTGTAGTTTGCCCTCTGAACAATCGATTTCTGCTTTGCCTCAGTGCTCTGTGTGTAAAAATGAGAATGATAACAGTTATTTTGTAGACATAATCAGGTAATGAGGCATTTAGCTTTCTGCCATTAGGCAGGAAAAAAATTAATAAACAGAATCTGTATAAACAAACCCAGGTCTTGTAAGAATCATGCTGTGCACTCTTTCATTCGTTTAGAAAAGGGGAGAGGGTGTATACACATATACATATATGCATAAAACCTTTCTGATGTATATGGGCGAATGAATTCGCAATGGTGCACATTTTAACAGAGCTAGTATGTATAAAAATAATTTACATTCATCCATAGAAGCAGATACATGGTAAGACATATTCAGAGAATTTTATCCAACCTTTTGTTGTTCATTGGACCCCTGTGAACTGGTTCATCAAAAACTTTTGCTCATGGTGAAGAACCATTGCTCTGCGTTCTGGGAGCTGTAAAACATCATCTCTTGACTATCAGAACAGCATGCCAGAGAAGGTGCACAGCAAGTACTGTGATTCCTAAAGACAAGGGATGTAGTCTGTCCTTAGTCAATGGCAAAGAAACATATGTTAAGACCTGTTTGGTTTGGATTTTTTTTTTTGCTAAAAGTTCCCGTTCTTCACGATCTCAGTATAACTCCATCAGCTGCACAGCATAGTCTCAGACAAAACATAAACAGCAGTACTTTAAGTCCACATCTTCCTTGAAGAAGTGTGGATGAATCCAAAATTGGGACTGGGAATAACATCGGAGCAACTCTCTGGGAAAGCAAACCAAGTGCAGGCAGGCAGAAAGGAGGCAGCACAGCACTCTTGCATCTTGTATGCCGTTAATTCAAAAACCCCTGCAGTTCCCATCTTCTAGAGTACCTGAAAATACTCTGTTCCATTGCAATACACCATTGCAATGATCTGTCTCCCAGTACAGTTCCACATAGATTTTCCTTCAGCATGACTTTATTTTTCTTTTTTTTTTCTCCCCCCCAAGATCAAGAGAAACACAGCATCTTTAAATGTCTAGGAAGTTTGCAGCAATTGTTCTGAATTCTGCATCGCAGCTGGGTTAACAGGAGTGTAACAGCTGTACAGAAGTCTCATGTCACTTATGTCTTGCTGTCTTGAATTGGATAGCAGTGTCTGCAAATATTTGTTTTGATGCTCTGGAGGTGTCCTGACATGTCTGAACCATCTCATGGTCATTTCCAATTTTATTTAAATAAATAGCTTGAAAAACAGAAAGCACAAGAAAATTCTACATCTTCATTTTTGAAAAGTTTTTGAATGCAAAATTGGATTATTTCTTCTAGGTGAGCTGATAATTTGGTTTTATTAGATGGTCAGTCTTTTTTCTTGTATTCAGTTGCCCGAGTAATATAACAAGTGGAATATAGAACTCCCAAGTTATGGAAATGGTTAATGTTGATAGAAAAATGAGTAGTTATTCTGCTAGATACTTCTACTTAGAAGATTTGTTCACGCTCAGTCTGTGATCATTAGGTTAACATTCTGTTCCAACGATATGCTAATCAATGGCTTTCCAAACAACAAACTCACAGTTATTTTTCTACTGTGGGGAACATGGAAAATCCTATAAAGCTTTTATTGACTTGAGGCTCTGGGTTTGGAAGCAACTTGGTGAGTCTTGAGCAAGGTATTGGCTGAGTTCAGTTGCAAGGGGCTGGTGTGTGAACAGTTTTATCCTTTCTGGTAGATGTCACCGCAAGTCAATGACAGCTGCCACATGGGATTTTGGAGGGACATAAAACAGATTTGACCAGTCAAAAAAAGTCATTAGGCAGCTAATCCTGTAAATAGCCTGAGCGATTCTTTGTAAAAAAGATTGCATGGTAGTAGCTCTAGCTATGTATTTCCTACTTTCTTCCAAAGTTGTCATCTGTCAGAAATAAAACAAACATCATCTATTTTGAGAAAAAGGAGGACTTAATTTGAAAAATGTCATGAAACTTTTTTTTATTTTTAAATCTTGTGGTTCAAAAGGGAAAAGTCAAGGTGTCCAGTATAGAGCAGGATGTCTTCACTTATAGAACTTTGTTCTGTGTACAGCATTTGCAAAAGCCCAAAACCTTACAGTTTCTACTCCACACTTCTTAACACATGTATGCTCAAAGTACTGTGGAAACAATTCAAGGGCTTAAAGATAAGCATTTAGTGCTATTTTTCTGTCAGTTTCTGACCGCCACTCAAAAAAATTGTGGTCCTTCAGCATACCTATCAAGCCATATAACATTTAAAATAGCCCTAGATGTCTGTGTTTAAATTCCTGGACCCAACTTCCCAACAGGCTACTGACCTTAATTTAAACATTAAAATAAATGTGTTTCTTTTCATTTTATTCCATTTTGTTCAAAGGGCTATTTTTATTCAAAACCTGTATGTGGGAGTGCAGTTGCCTTGTGAATTCTGGTGTTGGTTCAGAAACAGTCTCAAGGACTTTCTCTTCATTATTTTTTTTTCCTGATTATTTTCAATTGTTTTGCTCCTGAGGAGTTCTCTGAGTTTCCTATGGAAATATCTGAGAAGTCTGTCATTGCTGTTAAACTGAAATAAAATAATATTTCAAACATCCGTGCAGAATAAAAGATGCCCTGCAAAGAAAGAGGAATGAAAAAAGATGAAGAGAAATTTCTGTTCCTAGTGCTTTGTTTCACAAAGTTCTATCACAAGCTGTGACACAGATTGTTTTCCTTGTCCTCTAATCAATCAGTCGTATCATATGGAGCTTTTCATATCAAAGCCCTAATATAAATGAATTTCTTAAGGTAAGACTTTAAAGCTACTTTACCTTGTGACTGAAGGCCCTTGATCAGTGTTTGCCTATGAATCATTATTATAAAGAGAAATCCTAATCACCTGGCTGTAGGGAACTGATATCCTCCTACCTCTTTGGGAAGGCAGAGGAAATTGAGGGAGATGGATCAATTTTTGCGTACAAGAGGTGTTTCTACAGGCTGGGAGGCTATATTGAAAACCCACAATTGAGACACGATCATTTGTTCAATGGATTTGAATCCAGTTGTTTGGAAATATCCTGGTGTCTTGCTAAAAAGCCTCTCTGGTTTGCTTGTTGGTTGTGTTAGTATTTCCCCAAGGCAGTGGTTTGAATGGAAGCCCTTTGCTCTCACACTTTCTCCTTGAGTTACCTTGACTTGCGCCCATACAGGATACTCCGTTTCTGTGCTTAGTCCTATACTCTATTTTTGTGTTACAGAGATCAAAATAATTGCCAGTGCTTTGCGCTACTACTCGAGTCATTAGCGTTCCTAACGGCTATGTAAGGGGTGAGGGACACTAATGAATAGGAATTTTCTCCTGAGTAAACTACAGATCTGGACAGTGCTGTCTCATGCAGAGAAGGACCACATGCATCCTACTGCAATCCCCAGCATTTCAGTGGATGAGAATTTACATACAACTCAGGCAAGCTGTTAGCAAATGAAAATCTATCTAAAAAAAGACAACAAAATGGATGTTATCTTGCCCGTGCTGCCATCCATGTTGCTAAGTAATTCTGTTGGACAAGATTTAATTAATAACAATCACAGCTTGATAAAGGCAAAGATATTGAAGAGCTTTAAAAGCCACTTGATCTATCCCAAGGCAGAAGTACACCTGTAATTTAATATTAGTCATGTAGTTAATAATAATTAATAATTTCACCTTCATAATGGTGGTGTTGTTCGCACTTTGCATATGAGGAAACAGCAGCAAGAATGGGAAAAGCTTTTCAAAGTCAGCTAACCAAAACACTCTAATGGGGTTTTCCTCCCCTAAGCTTACCCTTTTTTGATAATTCTGAACTCAAATAGCAATACTGGAATGTGACTCAGAAGTTGATTATAGCTTTTCTTTTAAAAATTCTGTTCTGAAATCTCAGTTGTTAACATTAAAGAGTGTATTGTGTAGTATTATGTAAAGAGATGTGTTTCAAAAATATTGAAAACCTATGCAATAATGTGGGTTTTTCTTACTTCATTGCTGAAATGACAATGCAACTTTGCATTTTCTTTCCTCTCTCGAGGACTTTCTTGAAAATGGGTTGCATTATCCCAGAATTTCTAGTGGTAGGTGAAATACTAATGACCAGATAAATCTGAATGCCTTCTAAGTCATTGTCCTGGGGTAAGCAGAGACAGAGTTAACTTTCTTCATAATAGCTAGCAAGAGGCTGTGTTTTGGATTTGCACTCAGAAGAAAGCTGATAAGAACCGATGTTTTGTGCTGCAGCCAAGGTCGGCAGATGAGCGAAGAGGCACAGCCGGTTGCTAGCCTAGGATTTGCTCTTAGGTTAAGATCGAAAACTCAGAATAGCCAATAATCTATTCCATAACATACACATCATGCCCAGTATATAGGTGAGGACCCTCTGGAAGATCCTCCCTTTTTGTTCTGGGGCCTTTTTGGTTTTGGAACTCTTCTGCCTCCAGATCGCTCTCCCAAGGCCTCCCCCCCCATCCACACCCCAGTCAGCTCTCGGTCTGGGACGGTTGGACTGTTATCTCCGTTCCGTGAGTCTCGAGACTCTCCCTTCTCCAGGATCGTTAGCTGGGGCCAAGTAGTCGCTTCCCCCCCGCCCCTACCCCAGTCAGCTTTTGGTCTGGGATGCTCAGACTATTATCTCCGGTCTGTGAGCGCCTCCGAGAGTGGTGCACCCCCCGCCTGGGGGAATCGTGAGTGTGGTTTTGGGACTCTCCTTGTTCTGGGATCGACTCTCCCTACTCCGCCAGGAACAGGTTGAGCCTTTGGTCATCGGGTGGGGGGGGCAGTATCACTGTGTATCACTCATTTGTATATTTGTATATAGTATTATTTTCAATATTATTGTAGTTTAGTTATTAAATTGTTTTTATCTCAACCCACGAGTCCTTTTTTCCCTTTACCCCTTTAACTCTCTCCCCTACTCTTGGGTGGGAAGTGTGTGAGCGGGTGTGTGATTTTGGCCCCCAGCCAAGGGCTAACCCATCACAGTCACGCTTTTGTGTTTAGACGAATTTGGAGAGGAACTGGATAACTCTAGTGGGTTGGCAGTAAATGTCTCTAGCTTTAAGGGGCAGGCCACTTATACCAAATCAACCTCAGATCAATGGATACTGTGTTATACCTGCCTGATGGCTGATTGGCACCTCATCTGATATAAGCTGGTGACCTTGATCTACCTGATGGACAGCTGTCTACTGATTTCAGAATAGTTTTAAAGATTTTAATAGAAAAGTGATAATTTATGAGTAAGAATTATATTGCCAATATGAAATGCAAAAGTATCAAAAACAGAACAATCTTGTTGTATTTATATTGATTGAGTAAAAATGTAGTCTATTTCAATGAGAGTAACTTGGTTACACTCATAGAGGTGATATTATAGGCTTGAATAATAAGCTTTGGTGTAAGCTGTAGGCTCTCATAAGAGGTGTTACAGAAACAAAGTGTACATTTGGCATTAACTTACTGCTGAGTTGCTCATATTAACCAAGAAGTCAAGGAATGAAGTGGCCCAGAGAGCAGAACTGTCTGAATGATTTGTCAGAAAGGGAAAAAAATACTGATGAGAAAGCACATGAAAGTTACTGCCGCGTGGCATGTGGCATACCTTTTTCTTCTCCAAGGGCATCAAGTTTATTTTCTTTCACAATGTCAAACTTCTACAGGAAGTCTGCACTTCCACAGAAATTTGGCCATACGCTGAAGCCCTTGGGGGGCTATCTGAAATGCTACCCACTGTGAACTATTCTGCTACATAAGTGAAACTGCTCCCATTGGGTGCATTTAAGAGTGTAAAGAATTTTTTGTAAGATTGGAACCTTGGGCAACATTTTCTGCTCAAAAGAGTTCTGTCTGGTCCTTTTCTGATTTTATATCTGCTTGTTATTGCTCTCTGTAATTTAAATGTCACATAAGCTACATCTCAAAAAATAATCTTGATTTATAATCAAGTAACAGGTGTTTTTAATAACCGCTATGCATTTAACGGAGGCCTATGACTAAAGGCCTTTTTTCATCTAATAATGTCAAAGCAAATGCATATCTTTAAGTTATATTCCAGCATGTCATAAAAATGTTTCAAAAGCTTCTTTTCTGATAATTTACCTTTTTAACTATGCACACATTAAAATGGAAGCAGGAACACAGAAAGCTGTGCCAGGGATGGTAAAAGAATTTGACTTATACTGAGGCATGGGTTATAATAATGTTATGGGTTTTTTTAAAAAATGAAAATCTTCTTCAAATTCACTTAAGATTGTATGAGACAGTTAAGTACAGACATTGATTTATAGAATTACCTCTTTGTCATGTACAATAGTATTGTTAACAATAATAGTGTGTCTTCCCTGTTGCATTCACTCTGTGGAAACAACTACATCTACTGAATAGCTTGTTCTGCGCTCATTGCTCATTAAGTTTTGCACCCAGTTTTCCATGGCCATGAGTTTTTCTCTTTTAGAGCTAATACTAGAATAAATGTTATTGGGAAACTGGTTTTTATAAGTTGGTGTTGTTTGAATTTGGATACCTAGTGGATGTCTTGTTACACCTAGTACATAAACCACAAAAACTGTTCTGTAGAATTTGCTCTTTAATATACCAAGGGCCCCTCTATTTAATCTGATTCTTTTTTATTTTTTGGAGACAGTGTAGCTATGCTATGGATTTCTTCTATGTCTCTCTGGAAGGATTTTTAACAAAACAGACCATGTACAGCCATCAGCAGTAATTATGAAAGCAAAGATTGATCACTACCAATACTAATTACTCAAGCTGATAATTAATGGCTGTAGTACACCTACCATGGTTTAAAATGGCAATTATTTTACCAGAGACTAGCACCTCAGCTATGTTACCTCTCAAGTTACAGCTCTGCACGACAATAAGACATTAAGTATAAAACACCTCGTGGCTACAGAATGAACTGAAACAAGCCTTCTTTATGGAGACTTTTTATTTCCCAGGCACAAAGTATAACTTACATATTATCAGAAAAATAATCCAGTGGCATTGTAACTTGTGTAAAAGACCAAATTCTGCGAGCATTTACTATCTGCTATCCTAGTTATTTCTAATTACTTATTTATAGTTGGTTTTATTTCTTTGTTGGAACTTGCAGCATTACCTGTTTTCCGCTAATACCAATAAATCTGTTTACAAACTTGCTTGTTGAAAATGCTTCTTTTTGAGTTCTCACATTTGACTGGTAAGGACAGCAGCTGTGTTTCTGAAGTGTCAAGTGTCTCTGGTTACATTTCCATGAATCCAAATTGTACCTTATGCCACCCCACATTGATACCTAAATGTCCCCTGTTAACTTAAAATTGGAGTACAGTGTTTCATCTTTGCCATCCCCTCTCTCCTTCAAGATACTGGGCCAGTGTTCAAGATCAGGGTCTATGGAGTCCCATCTGAACATCAAAACTAGCCAAGCATACTTTATTCTTCTGAAAGTTGGTATCACAAATAACCACAACTATTCTGTTTCTCACAGGGAGTAGATTTGCGAATGTTTTCAAGTAGAACATCTTGTCTCCTCCCCAGTGCCATTTTCCATCCTGGGAGTAGCACTGTCCAAGCTATACTGTTTGCAAACGTAAGCTCTCAAGAAAGGGACTGTTATTGTAATACAATATGTATGTATACATTCAGAGGCTTTCACCTAGAAAGTAAGCATTTGTGGTGGAGGAAACAAAAAACAAACAAACAAAAAAAGGCAATTTAAGCTGCTACCTTAGTCCATACAAGCTTAGTGCAAAATAGCTTGGGCATGAATCCAGGATATTCTAGCCAAGGGCTGGAGCTCCTTTGCCTAAAAGTAAGTCCTTCTAGCTGGAACTTTGAAACAGAATGGGAGTTAAAACTACAAGTTATAGGAGTTGACTTTTAACTGGGGAATAAAAGTGTTTAACACTTTGGAAATAGTGTGAAAATTTGGATCCTGTCCCTTTAAGACACACGTGACCTGTTTTCTCTCAATTTTTTATGCATGCTTCACTTTTGCTATTTCTTTAAAAGGTTAGTATATCAAATTCTTGAGAGTTGTTTAAAATCTTGTTGTGGTTTGATATGACTTGTTTTATCACATTCTCAGTAGCATGGACAGTGGTAGAAAGAAAAGTATTTGTTAGGACTGAGATTTGAGATGCAAACTGGAAGAGGTTGAAAGATTCATTCTATAAAATAATAGGAATAGGAGTGCCTTGGAAAATGATCACTGCATGTAGATAGAATGTTGTAAATTATTAAAGTGCACAGGGAAGTGAAGGGTAGGAAGAGGAGTTAAGATAAGAAAACCAGAATATGTAGTTATAAAAAGCTAGTAAGAATAAGTGTTGCTAGAATTGTAGAAAGAAAATGATACTATAGCAGTATCAGCTGTTATCTTAGCTGTGCAGATGCGATATTGGCTTATGGAAGTTTTTTTAAAAAATGACTGGTGTTTTCATCATGAATAAGAGTTTAGAAGTTTAAACTGGGATTTTTTAATTAAATATACAGTCTAGTCCCACAACACCAAAATGCGAACTTTGCAAAGGGAGGTCTCAGCTGTATACAGAGGAAAAAGCCACCCATTACAGCCTTCCAGATGTGGCAGCATACTGCAGCCTTTGCAGATAAGTAGGACTACAGGTGTAGCTGGGGGACGGAGGCAGTACCCTGCTGTAAGAGTCAGTTAGAAAATCAGCATTGTCTCAACCTTGTCATCAAGGACATGACACCCCCAGTTAGACTACAGTGTCCCTTCTTATGGATTGGATGTATCCTGGGAGCAAGACCCGCGTCTCCGCAGGCCTGTTGTAGCAAACTTCTAATATAATAAGAAAATCTCTAGGGTAAAGTAAAACATAATTGCCACTTTCTGGGGCAAAGGCACAGCTGGCATGCAAAGAACTCGTTTCCCCAGCAACGCACCCTGGTCCTGATACAGAACAGATCGATGGGGGACGGAGTGAAACGGTCTCGTTCCACGGCCCTGCCCTGTCCGAGACTATCCGTACCTCTGTAAGGACGGGAACAATAAGCTGCGGGTGTAACAGCTATCCAACCAGAAGGATGGCAGACACCGTGCCAAGCACTGTGGCGAAATCTTTACCCTGAGGTGAACTTTTCTCATTATAATGTCATTATAATACCAAAACACACCTCCATCCCGGAAGGCTACCTGCCTCGCCTCCGAGGCAGACCACTCCCCAGGCACTTCTCTCTGGGCATGCTCAACGGCGCTACCTGGCAGAGGTGGAGATAGGAAAATGAGTTCCTGGGGAGAGGTGGGGATGCCTGAGGTAGAGGACAAGCAAGGTGTGTAACTTAGTATAAAAGGTCATCCCCTAGCAACCTACAGTTGAAGCCCTCCCCACCAAGGATCAACGACGATTGTTGGGACCGGCGGGACGCTGCTGGCTCTGAGCCTGGGGGGCACCTTGGACCCGCCGTGGTAGCTATATTCCTCTTTACCCCTCTTTACTTTTCACTCCTTTTATCTATTGCACATCACTTACAGACACAAAATAATAAAGTTTTTACTGTTTAATTGAAGCTAACCCCTTTTGGCGTGGTCGCCTTAATTTTGCACTTAGAGCTCTCAGCAAAGAGCCATCACGAGTCCTTAGTGGACCGTGATACCTGCTTTCCCACACTTTTGCTGGCTCTTCTTCTCCTTGCACTTCCCAGAAGACAGGATGAGTCTCAGAGCACTGCTTGTTTTCCTTCACCCATAGGATTGATTCAAGGTGGTTTTACATGGTTTCACAAAGAGAAGGAAGGTAGAATGATTATTTCTTTATGATGTAGCTGCAATAAGTACCACAGTAAAATCAGTAGAGAAATAGGTAAGGAACAAATCAGCAATAGCAAAAGTACATAGCCAGGGTTGTTATTTTTGCCCTTCAGGTCAACTACTTTGGCTCTTTTGTTGTTTATGCTTGCTGATGAATACTCGTAGAGGAGACGAGGGTCTCCCTGCTGGCCTTTGCTCTTTCTGCCTTATCAAATCCCCAGCAAGCACTCCTGTCAGAGGGGTCTCTCAAGCATGAAAGTCTGCTTGGCCCTCTGCCAGATCCCAGTGGGGCTGGCTGGGGAGAAAGGGACATGGGGACACTGCTTCAGCTAGCTTCCACTGAGAAGCAGGTCCTTGAGGACAGTTGGAACCAAAATAAATGTGAAAAGCCTCTAAGGACTAGGCCCACACACTTCTAGCACACAGTGTTTTTACACTGCTTTTTCCTCCCACTCCCTGGTTTCTGCAACAAGTACAGCCCAGCTGAACAAAAGATCCCACTCAGCGGGCTGGCCAGAAGGAAGGAAAATAGCAATAAGTGCAAATATACACAGTTTGGGACCCTTCAGTGGTAAGGAGCTGGACTTGATGATGTCCCTTAACAATCAACCAAATTCTTGCGTACTGTAATAATAACAATAACAGCAGTTGGATTATTTTACATAGTAAAACTTGGATACTATTTAAACGATTTATCAGGGAAAAAACCCAAACCTGCAAGGTTTTTGTTTGCAAAAATAAAGTAAAATATACTGAATTTGGATTATATTCACATAAAAAAAGAGAGTAAACAGAAAACTACACGTTCCAGAGAATGAATTTTTAATAGGCTTTAAAACTACTGCTGGATATTTTAGGAATAAAGAGAGCTAAATCCAAACCTAAACTGCCTAGAGTAGAACATGACTTTAGGTGCCAAGATTCAAAACTGTGATCATGAAACCTTCAGTTAAAGCGCTCCTTACCCCCAGAGGTGCTTAAATTCCAGTAGCATGGTACTTCTTGGACAAGTTTCCTACGGCTTTGTCTACATGTTCCTAGAAATGCAAGCGGTTTGACAGGATGATATTTTTGCCCAGCTGATATTTTTACCCAGTCCTGAGCAGGAGCCAGAAACTTCTTTCCAGACACCCTGGGAGGCTCAATCCCGGAAGCAATCTCAGAATATTTGTAATCTGCACCCAGAACCAGGTTCCCAAATCCAGTTATGACTTCTAATACTCTTGGTGTGAACCCTGTTTATTTAATTACCAGGTACTCAGCGAATTTATCTATGAAGTGGGAGACTTAAAGTTCAGTTCCACTGTGTGTCTGATCATGTACAAAACTTCTTTTCTGCTTCCAAGGTGGAAGATGGATCTTTAGTCACCAGCCATAGGTGATGCTGAACAAGGGCACACTTCTCTGTTCTTGTGGGAGTTCTGTTGCAGTACAAAGCATTTATTAGGTCAGGAAGAAAGAGTAAATGTGAGGATGAATCCATAGCCTGGAACACTTGCTTGGAAAATGGAAACTCAGATATCAGCCAGAAGACTGTTGGCTTAATTTTGTTTTCTCGGGTCTTCCAAGTAAAATAGTCTTCTGGTTAAAACAGTCTTTGTGCAAGTAAAGAGTAGCTGGTTTGAATCAACTCTAATGGCAAATTTGAAAGTCTGACATCTGACTGATTTAGTTTTTTTAAAGTGTAGCCCTCCATCCCCAGAAATCCACTCTCAGCTTTGGATCCACATACTGCCTGAGTGAACACAGGCACATCTCTGCACTGCAAGCAAAGGGGCCACATTTAAAAGACACAGATTGCTCCCAGCGGCATTTCCCCAGCACCTCACGGGTGATGGTGTAGGATGCATTTGGCCCTGCACTTAGCATACTTGTCTTGGATCCTGTTCTGAGAGCTCCCAAAGTTGCTCCTTGGCACCTAATCTGGTCCTGGATTTCACTAGAAGTTTTCACGTTGGTTTCATTTAAGATGTGTTCTACTGCATGTAAGTTTTTAAAGCTATTGTTGAAAGCATTTTCAAGACAGTGATTTCTTAATCTGCTAGAGGGGTTCACAATACAGTGAACCAGCTTAATGATAAGAGAGATAATCATCTACATATCAGTCATAAAAGATTGTAGCGGCTTTCAGAAGGGGAAGAAGAAAAAAAATCCATTTAGGCTTTTCCCAAATCTTACTGTTATTTCACATGTCAGAACTATTCTCATCATGACCCATGACCTAATCCTTGAATGTACTACTGTTTGGAGAGGAAGGTCTACTTGTCAGACTTGTTTCTTAAGGGTTGAAGTCATGCTTCTCAAAGAAAACCACTCTGACGATCTACTTTTGCTACAGTGTTTGCAGTTGCTTGTGCTTTTCTCCCCACTTCCAGCTTCAAATTGCATGCTTTGCAAGAAAAGCACAAATACAGGCTGGGCAGAGAAT
>NW_010122741.1:0-26016 GCF_000699245.1 Pterocles gutturalis
CCCGTCCCCTGACAGGGCACCCCGCTGCCTCCCGGCCCTGGCATGGGCAGAGGGGTGAAGGACGTGTCTGTGTGACGTGGGAAGAGAGAAATCTCCTGTAAACGAGACGGTTCCTCACCTGGATGCCGCTGTTTATCATGGGCCTTGTATGGAGGACGTAGGCCCTCCCTGGGAAGAGACCTCCCTGCTTTCCTGTGGTGAAGGGCAGGAGCGCGGAGGAGTCAATAATATCTGGCTGGTCCAGTTGGGGTTAGAGCAATGAAGGAGGCAACTTCACTTTGGGGTGAAAGGGTGGCTGGAAGGCTCTGGAGAGCTGCATTAAATGTCACAGTACTTCCCGGTCCTGGGACACCCAGGCGCAGGATGATCTCTGCAGGGAAGGGCTCGGGACATGCAAAGCTGGGCCTCCTGGAGGGGCTGGAGATGGACCTGAGCAGACAGTGCTGGTCTGACTGCAAGTGGATAAGTGAACTAAAAGTTTGTTTATTTTTCTAGTTTATAAAATGAACAAATCAAACCAATCTGGGGGACAAGTCCAGCCTGTCTGGGCTCCAGCTGGCCCCTTCTCAGCAACACGGGAGTCTGCAGGGGTGGGCAGGAGAGGAAAATAATTTCCAAGTCTGAAGCCCTGCCTTAAGTAGTAAAGCTCCAGGGCTAGAAAGAGGAGAAATAGGTGAAGTTGAGGATTAGTGGGAAGATCAGATTTTAAAAACAGTTAGTTTGATAGTTTGCCTTCCAAAAAGTACGTTCCGACTTTCTCTTCTGTTCTTCTCGATTTTCAAAAGCTGTTTAAAGAAACCTGGAAATGGTTTGTTGCTATTGACGCAGGCGAAAACATGACAAATCTGCCAAACCTGGGTTTACAATATCTCAGCCAAAGAGGGGGGATTAGGACAGAAGTTTGGACAGAGATTGATGCACATATCTTTAGTTTCTTAATGTCCCAAATTCTGAATTCCCCACTGCCAGTCTTTCCCTGTAATTACCTCCCAGCACAATTACTCTTTCCTAATGACTTCCATTCCAACCTCCTAAATCATCCACAGGTTTCAACTCATCCCTCCGTCCTCCCTCCAGAAGTGATCCCCAATACAGGATGAACCAGTATGTCACAACAAGAAGGTGGGTACGGGTTATTACCTGATTCTTCAGCCATGGACACTGGGTTTGTGGGTAGGGAACAACAGAGGAAAACAATTTTGGTACTGCAAAGAACGAGTCCCTGAAGTTGACCATAAGCTGATGTTATCAGAAGCATTAAAAACATTATTTTATATACAAAAGCTTCTCTGAGCTTCAGTTCATTTTAAGGTAGCTAATTTTCCAAAACTGGTAAGTTCTCCTACTGCTTTAGAGGAGCATAAGTTGTGCAAAATGCATCTGTACAAATCCTCTGCTGTGGAAAGGGCAGTAAGGAAGAGAGGCAGGAATTTTCCTGCTGGTAACTGGACGCGGGAACGATGTATCACCGTTTTGTGAAGATTATATATTGCAATCAAGTACCCCCCTCTCTGTATATTCCTAATTTAAGTGAACTTTATCCTTTCAGAGTCCAGCTAAAACAGAAACTGAAATACCTTGTAACGTTTTGAAAAAACATGAAAATGTGTCATTTATATTGTGTGAAAATAGCTGTGAGTAAAAAAAAAATCTATTGGAAATTGATTCATGTACGTATATTTAAGAGGGAATAAATTTTAAGTATGTGTATATAATAATCTCAAATGCATTTCTGAAATAATTAAATAGTAGTCATTTTATACCATCAGCCAATCATTGTAGCATTGTGATTTCATTGTTTCTAGACAGGAAATAGAAATCTTATTAATTGCCAAGCCTAAGGTGAAGTCCAGATCTCAACATATGCTAACGTTTTATCCCAATGACATGGAAAATACTTCTGCTGAATATTTCTGGCCCATGGCCACTCCCCTCTGAAACTTTCTGCTGTTCACCTTTCTCCAGTACAAGACACAAAAGCTCTGTCCTTTGAAGGAAGGGACAGTCACCTTTTGTATAACCACCTGGCCATATCATTACTGCCAGCATTTCACCCAGCCTCCCCTCCAGCACTGATATCCGATCACTTATTTATCCAGCTGCTCCATAAATGCCTATTTCGTCAATAAATCTGTTTCTGCACTGCACGCTCCATCCTCGACAGCCACATCCCTCTGCAAGTGCTTCCCATCTGCTGGCAAAAGTTCTGATGGCAAATTCCTTGTGCAGAAGAGTTGGGCAAAGCAACTCTTGGAAACCAAACCCTGGAAAGGGTTACCAAGATTTAAAAAAATAAAGATCACGAGCAGGAACATGATGAATACAGTCTGTGTATCCATTCCTATCGCTTTTATTCTTGTCCTTTCTTTTCCACTCCTTCCTTTCATTTCCTACACCCACTTACTGAATCTTGTCTAAATTTAGGCCTCTATCCTGTCAGCTAATCCAGTCCCTCTTGGCCCTTGTGCCCACACAAAGTGCTGGGGAATCTGATGAAGCTGGACCTGAGCAAAAGATTTCATCCTCCAGGCCAAGGCTGTAGATTAGTAGGCAAAGGAGATCCCTTCCTCTCCGGGTCAATAGGGCTGTAGACTGGCTGCAGCCTCCCGGCATTCCCTCCACATTAGTCATTGTAATGAGAGATGAAGTTAAAGAGGTGCTGTCATCTTTAAAATGCCATTGAAGAAATGGGCTTCATCTTGGGAGGCCGACCTGCTCCCAAGCCTCCCTGAAATTTAAAAATAAATCCAACTCAGGCTGTTTATTTTTAAAACACTCACAAGCCAGTGCTCGTCTGCCTGTATGTGAGGCTGAGTCTTTAGGAACCAAAGTGAGCCCTGTGTCTATGCTGCATTTCTGCCCGCCGGGTGACAGACCCTGACCGCGGTGGGGCTGGGGGGGAGGCTCCCCCTTCCCTGCTGCTGCCCCGCTGCTCCCCAAGGCTGCTGTGCTGGGGTACCTTCCATCTTCTTCAGGGCTTGACAGCCACTGCAGGGAAAACTGTAGGAAGGAACCAGAGAAAACAGCTGGAGGAGAGGAGGAGGATGTTTAGTCCATCCTCTGCCCCACGGCAGGACCATGAGTGTTTCTGCCAGTCTGCTGATTTGCTCCCTGCTCCTCGGCTGCTTCAGGAAATCCTGCATCCTGCTTGGCTCCATTTGCTGCCCTGGCTTCAGCCTCAGAGATGTTCTCTCCTGGCCAGTCTCTACACTTGCGTCCAGCCCCACTTGTGGTGCTCCATATTGCATGCAGGTGGCCGTGTCTATCATTAAGGAAATTTATAGCCATGTAATGACAGTAGGGCTATTACACCAGCACACACCCTTAACGTAGATGCACTAAACCAGCAAAACTGGGGTTGCCACTTGTGCAGCCTACTCTGTTTCTGGATGAATATACATTAATGCAAACATGCCCTGTGCCAGCACTGTGCTTCCCCAAGACATTGAGTTTGCACTTGCGGGACCCTACCCTCAGTCACACCAGCCCATACCATCCTGCTTTCCCCACCCAGCAGCCTCTCACGGTCTGTCACAGTTTTGCTTCTTCATCCCATCTCCATAATGGAGTGAGTGGGGATAAGAGGGAGTCACAGTATTGTCATTGTTGCCAGAAGCTCTCTCTTCCCTTGTTCACGGTCCTGATGCCTGGCCCCATTGCTAGTGCTGCCCGGCCCCATTGCTAGTGCTGCCCGGCTTGCTTTGTGCCTGGGGAGTGAAAGGTGGATCCCACGAGACCTTAGTTAGGGAGCCAGAGAATCAAATCCAGTGTCCCGGGCACTCTAGATTAATGCAATCGCAAATCAGAGGCATTCCGCTCGAAGCAGGAGATCAGCTGCTCTTGTGAACACCTTCAAGCTGAGTGTGGGGAAGAAGATAATCACGAGCCTCCTGCAGCACATAAGACTGGAATGCAATAGGCAAGAAGCACAAAATGTTGTTGAAGGCACAAAATTAGACAGAAAGACAATATAAATTTGTTTAGCTGCAATGTATATATTTAACTGTAACAACTTGTTGCACAAGCAGTGGAATAGATGGAGTTTCCTGTCCTATAAATGTATTTTCCACATTTTCTAACCCTCAACATCTTGCAATAACCCTGGACTTTCACGGCTTTTCTTTTCACAAAGTGACAAATAGCTCCAAATAACCCCGGTCCGTCTCTGAGCAGGCGCTGGATCCAATGACCTCTGAAGTCCCTCCCAACTGAGATAATTCTGTGGTTCTTTAATTAGCTGACAATTTCCACAAACTTTGCAGGTATTTTTTGGTTCAGTCTTCTACCCCTTTATGAGTTTTCTGTTGGGAGTGACAGGCAGGCAGTGCAATAACCTAAGCTCTGTTTCCTCAGGAAACCAAAGTAAAATACAAAATTACAAAAATTTCAAGAATGTTTTCAATTCAGAGATCTCTGGGTTCATGTTCTCTCTTCAATATTCTTTTAAGGAGAGAAATAAATCATTATTCCTTACTAATAAACCACTAATAAAAGGTGGTAAATCTGTTATATCTAAATGCACCCTATAGTTCAAAGCTTTACGTGATTTAAAGTGTATTTTTGAGCAGTTTTCCAAAGCCACATCTTTCATATGACTTCATCATACAGTCAAGACATCTAATTTCATAGCTCTTTAAAAAAAAAATGAAGTTTAATTTTCACAATAAAGACAAGCTTGTTTTGCTAGAAGTTGTATGTTTACACCTAAGGTATTAGGTGGTGACCCACTCTTTGTTTCCCATCTTTGAAAAGTCCAATGATTCCTTTTTGTTGTCAAATTTTGTTGGACACAGTAAACTACAAAGTCAAGTGTTACAGCGATATACATCCAAAGTAAAAAAGGAGCAGAAGGTACTTTACTGGTCCATCTTTTTCTGTACAATTGTAATGAATCAACTAAGGGGAGCTGTAAAATGGTGTTTTACTCTGAATAGAAGGCAGAAGGTGAAGCGGAAAAGTCTCTGTGCAGTTAGATGTACTTGCAACAGCCCTTCCGGAAATGATTGTGTTATTAGTGGAAGATAGGGATTGCCAGGAAGAAAACCCATGCCTCCCCTGAAGTGTGCGTTGTTCTGCCGAAGCACTTTGACCTGCAGAGGTTCTCAAAATGCTTGTAATGTGGTGGTTGAATAATCTATACATCTCATCCTCCGTAAGGGAGGCGAGGTGTTGAAGATCACTGTATTTACGAACAGGCAGGAAAAGATGAAGTGAGTGGTTGTGCACCACAGGAGGTACAGCAGCTAACTCACTGTCAGCGCCAGAATGGGAGCTGGGGTATGTTAAAGCAGAAAGGAGTTGCGTCATCTTTTTTAGAAAAACTAAAGAGCTTGTATGCTCTGGCCATCCCTGTATCATGCATGCAAGGAAAGGTAGCACAGAACAGTGGGATGAAAATTAGGTGAATTCTTCTGGTGTGGCATAGCAATTGATCCCTCTGCTGCAATTTTCCTATTGTTTAAGTCTCTTGACTTTTTACATCCAAAGCAAGTACCACCTGTAATGGTGTTTGGCCACTTGTCTATTCAGCTGTGGAGGACACCAGAGAATTTCTGTACCCTTTGCCCAGGGAGCTCTTGAAGACAACACGAACAGAAACTTTCTGGTTGAGGTACCCGGTTCCTCCGCAGCCCTCCTCTGTGACACTCCCTCTGCAAAGCACTAGATGACTGATCCAGAAGACTGCAACACACATTTACCTTGGGTCTTGCTAACTAGAGGAGTTAGTTGTGTATCCACAAATGTAGTTCTCTGCTTGTCTGGTCATAGGAAAGGGTCACAGAGATGGGCACATCAGGCAGGAACTGTGCTAAATAGAAGGTTTCCTGATGTTGGTTAGGTCTGCCAGCTGTTAGTGCTGCTCAGCAAACACAACCTATTATGTTCAGGTGAGAATAAATATAGAATATAGCACAAAAAATTGGAGTACTTCAAAATTTTAACTCTTTCTCCTCCCTGAGATCACCTCCTTTTCCCTGGCCACACATCAAATCCCTAGCTGAGTACTGAGTTTAGCTTTTGTGTACCATGAGGTTGATGGCAGCCCAGGCATCATCCTGAGACCTCCAGTGCCATCTATCCACTGCAGTTTCCTTATCTCCTTCCTCTACCTTCTTCTGCAGAAGAAAAACTGCGGCCACAAATGCTTGCCTTCTTTCAAGAGTCCACATTAATGATTACCTTCTCTCTGCCAGTGATTCTTCTTCTCTCTGGTCTTGTCCTGACAGTTTAACAGGCTGTGAAAACAGGGCGGGGGCAGCGTAAGCATAGGTGATGCTATGGCTGCATCAAATCTTTATCTGCCATATTGGAATGATCTGTTGTATATTAAGGGGTAGATTTGATTTCTTTGCAATGTGTTATTTACAATCTGGCAGAGTTCAGTACAAATGTAGGAACTGATCCTGCAATTTGATCAGCCCTGGTAAAGCCAATGAAGTCAGTGGAGTCGGCACGGATGGATCAGATTCCGGTATTGGAGATTATTCTTGTACACTGTTTAACAAGGAGACCTCACAAAATAATGAAATAAAACATGGCAACTGAGATCTGCAGTTGGCATTTTTCAAATGGATGTTACAGCATTGGCTGTAACATTAGTTTAAGTATCAGAGAAAAGATCCTAGAGAGGGAATGAATTAAAAGAAGGGAAATTAGTAACATAAAGAAACCTTTTAAAGATAAAAGTTGGGAAGTTCTGTTTTGCAGTGAATAAAACTAGGTCCTAAAAGACATGACTCTCTCCATCACTTTCAAATGAAAGCCCTGATCCTGCAGGAGCTCTGTGCAGGCTGATCCAAGAACCACTGCAGTGTCCTTCAGTGTCTTGGGTTCTGATTTCAGGTCAGAAATTCCTAGTAAAAAGGACAAGAGTCTTTCCCCTCCACTTTTTGTGTGTGTGTGTGAACAGAGTATCAGAATTATGAAGCTTCATAGTTCCTACAAGAAACTGCTGCAGCGAAAGCCTTTTGGCTTTTGATAAAGATGAGACTGCTGAATTTTTTCCAGAGTAAGTTGTCTCCTAAGTATTATCGGGAATTTGAGTTCAGTAGGAGGAAGAAGAAGTTTTATTAGAAACCCCTGCCCTCTGATGGTTCAGATGTCAGCCCTATTGTCATTGTCATCCTCCTGGCTTTCCTGTGCTATCTGCCAGCTAGCAAAGCCAAAAACCCAGGACAGAATGAAAAAAGGTATCTCCAGCCTTTCTTCATAAAAACCATAAGAAACAAATGAGATGCTTTTTTTTTTTTTTCTTTTCCTCTTTAAGAAAGTTTTCAGAGGCATATGTGAACAGGAATTATTGCTATAGATATTTGAGCAGACACAGAATTAATTGCTAGAAAACTGCTCCTGTACACTGGGTCTGAGGAGGAGATTCTCAGCAGGGCAATGCCAGCATTGTGCAGAATGTTGCGGAGAGGAGGAAGATACCAATTAGAGTAATAGAAAGAGCAGGGCTGGGAGCACAGAGATAAGCATCTGGAAGGCTCCCTGGGGCAATTGCATTTGAAGACTTAAAAATAGGAAGGATGAATTTAACCGGGATCCTGAAATGGAACTGAAACTAGTAGAGTTATTTGCGGGTGGAATCACATAATTGCACTTCTGCCTATTATCAGGGTAGTTTACATTTGGAGGGGTTTAAGAAGATGGACTTTTAAAGAACCTAGAAGGAGAAGCGACAATAGAGTGTGGGAGGCAAGATGAGAGCATGAATTAACATTTCCGCAGGGGTGAAGTCAAAGCCAAATGTGGCATCTGACTGCCTTTATTTGTTCTCAATATTTAGCAATGAATATTAATTATATTTAATACAAGCTGTTTTGTTATTTGAATATGAAGCTTAAACATTCCGCTGGTGCTAACATCCCAGCTGAAAGCAGGCTGTCATTATTTCAGCATGCCTTGCTTTCTAGGCAACCCCTCCTATGTCCACTGTAGTGGAAGTGAAGTGGCTTTTCACGCAGAGTACATTTTGGCTGAGCTTGTTTTTTAGGAAGAATAAACCATTTAATTCTTTTGAGAAAACTGGGGGAAGAATATATTTTGGGCAGTTTTAGATATATTGTATTTGAAATGCTTCTGATGCATGGTGCGATCGATAGCAGTAGAGCATGGGGAGGAAAGAGAATTATCAGTTTAATTTTTCAGATATGCTATGCTTGTAAAACCCTTGAATTGATAATTTTTAAAAACAGCCTCTGGTAAGAATTCACTTCTTGGTCTGGGATCCTTAGTATAAGACAATTTTCAATAACTTTTGGTTTGATCCTTGATGTCCGAAGTTGCTGCATTAAGCAGAAAGCAGGATTCCTGTGGTCACCACTTACCCTTTCCACCAAGAATATATGTTTGTATATTTAATATCCCCCATGATTTCTTCCTGACTGCACCTGGCATAGGAAGTCCTTGCAGAATCATCACTGCTTTGCCAATGTTGAAGGCTGTTGCCTGGAGTCATATGATGCATGTAGGAACCTGCCTTGACACTTGATTCCTCTGGGTTCTCTGGGGGCTGCCTCAGTGTTTCGGCAGCCTGCTGTTGTTGGTACTCATTATACTTCTTGCCTCAATGCTCAAAGTGCCTTGATACTTTCAGTAGGTTTTTCTTTAATAGCTTAACATACCATATCTTCTACAAAAGTGTTAATTTGGTGCTTCTACAAGCTCAGTGGGATGGCTTTTTCATATCTCCATCCAAAGGCCAAATAAACTGTCACCATCAAACTGGAGGATTCTGCCAAGTGTTGGCTCATGGACTCATCTGAATGCTTCTGTCATGGCAGGGGAGAGGGATTCTTCTTTATTGACAGGATTTCATGCTTCTGAGTAGCTTCCAGGAAATCAGTCCCAGAGGTCCTGCAGAGCAGATGCTGAAGGAGCAAAAGCCATTTTTCAGCACAGACCAAGCCCCAAGAGGTTGTCAGGAGCTTTCTGACAAAGGCAAATCTTTTACCTCTGGCCTCAGATCAGAACACACAGAAGATTTTGAGTGATGTTCAGCTGCGTTTCAAATCTGGGAAGACCTGCAGCTGCAAGTGAAGAAGGACTGACACTCTTATTTGATGATTCTCTGGTGATTTAGTCTGTCAGAAGCCAAAGCTTAAGACATTGACCTTCCCCAATACACATGGGAAGCAGTACATCCAAGCAGTCAGGCTCCTTGATGTAAAAGTGCCAGCAAGTCTCACCTAAACTGAATTACTCCAAGGCAGACTCTTAAGATTTTGTTACAAGTTCATATGGCAATGGGTATTTTTGAAACCTCCTACAAAAAGCTCTGTTCTGGAGTCTCTATGGGGTCTGCCATTGCTGACTTCCTTGGAACCACTTATTGTCTGGCTTCTTAAATACTTTCTTGGTGACATCGAGTGAGTTTCATGCATCAGTCACTTACCTGTCTTCTCTTAGATTTTATGTGGTAGAGTGCTGCAGGGAACTCATCTGAGAATCACTGCAAAGAGGAAACTTGAGCTACTTTGCCATTTGCACCCTACATTTTATAATGAAGCACTGTTCTAAAGTTTTGAGAGAAACCAATTGTAAAGTGCTACTTGAGCCAACTCATTCCCTCGAAAGGTCTATCGAACTTATTGTCTCACTTGGTATCAACACAACAGGCAACTCTTTTACTGATACCTTGTCTAAGAGCTGAGCTACTCCAGTACATTTTGTTTTTATAATGTATCCAGCCTGAAGTTTTAAATTGTGTCAAACTGCATTTGATCTGAACAAAGCAGCCTTCGCCTTTGCTATTTGTCTTGAGGATATTTCCATCAGAAAACTGCAAGTTCTCCATGCATTTACAAAACCATTATGATTTAGATTCAGTCTACAGCAAGAAATCCTATTTTAGTCATCCTGTGCTGTGGAAATTGTTTCTAATATTACAGGAATCAAGCTGTTCAACCCACTAGAAACTTCATCTGTTGCAGGTTAACATTCCTTAGCTCTGATTTTCTTTTCTTGCATGCATCTTTCCGAGTAAGCAATGCTGTGCTGGAGATTGCTCAGAGTTGCCTTACCTTTTGTTTTAAATGTGACTTGGCTTCTATATCCATCCCTTTCTCCTACCAATTCCATCCTTACATGGCTTTTCTCATTCTTGTAGCTTCTTTTTTGTCACCTCCTGATGCTCCTGGGGTAAGGATCCTGACATCTGGAGAGGGCCAGCCACGCACTAGAACTGACTTCTCTGAAGGGGCTGTTCACCTCTGTCCTATTGTTGGACTCTCTGATAAGATATTGATTTTGTAACTTCTGTATTGTTCTGTCTGACTTTCCTCCCATTCCCATCTTCTTTTATTTTTTGCCCTCCTTGGCTCATTTACTTCTCTGGTAAAACATTAACCCCTGCTCAAACTGGGAGCCGCATGGAGCAGCTGATCCAGTTGTGGGGACCATCAGTTTGTGCTTGGAACTAGTACCAGGCCACTGCTGCAGGGACCCAAACCTCTGGGTTATAAAGGCTTATTCTGAGTAGTCAAGACATAGGACTGAGAATCTTGACTGAAATGAAAATCTGAATGTTCTCTTCAAAAGCAAAAGTTATAGGTCAGTAACTTTTTTTTTTAGGCAGTAGATATTTCATTATCAATACTGTTCAGAATGTTGCTAGTGTAGTATAAGATCTCATTAAGCATTTACAGCATTAAATTGTATCAAAAACTAGAGAACAAACCAACAACTAGACAAAACCATGTGTATGTTAATGCCAAAATGGATTATTCTACAAATATTTTGGATCTACACAGCTACAAAGTAAAATGAGCCATTATTTGTTCTGGGAATTTGAGTAAATGTAAGGGAGGAGAGAGAAGATTTTTCAAAAACTTTAGGCTAAGTATGTGAAAAATGTCTTATTAATGCTACTTACTAAACCATGGACGTATCTTTCAAGGAAAAAGGTGGAAGTCTGTCCCTTAAGGGGTTTAAAATAGCAGGAAGCAATCCTGCAGGAGTGGATAGCATGGACTGAAGTACTGGTTACACAGACACTTAGGACTTGAGGAAGACAATGACTGCCTTAGCCAGCACAGCTACCCCTGGAAGAGGGTGAGTCACTAAACCCTCAGGCTCGCGCACAGGTTTTCAGTGGGGATATTCCTGTGCATGACTTTACACATACACATCTGCAGACCTGCAAATCTAATGCAATTGATTTCTTCCTCTCTAAATCCTGTAATTGGAGAGCTGAAAATTATTTATAGTAGAGGGAGTGTTGTTTAAACATGAGGGTACCTTGATGTTCAAATAGGTTACTTTTAGGGATACTTCATCTCTCAATACAACAGCTGGGTACTAGTTTCAAGGAAGTAGGAAACTTTTTCCAGGCCAATGTCCTCATTTCCTGTGTTCCTGAACAATAATGTGTACCAGTGCCACACAGTCCCAGAAATACTACGTCGCAATTGTCAATATGCTTAAAAATGTCACTACTGTTAGTGAGCTTTCCCATCCTTTTGCTTGGTGTCACTGCCCACGAAAGCAAGGACAGCTTTCTGTGAATTATCCCTGGGACTGCTGCAGTTCTGCATGAAGGCCAACCCAGGCCAGAGGTATTTTCCTTCAGTATACTGGGCTGACAGCACTGGCTATCTAGGGCCTGATTCCCCCGAGGATCGGATGTCTCTGCCTTGCAGAGGAGTAAGGCTGAAGGCAGTGTAACCTCAGACTGTGGATTTTATGCTTCAGTCCCAAGTGTCCCGGAGCTTAGTTAAGTACCAGATAGTGTCAGTGATGGAGAGGTGCCGGGCTATGTGACAGGTACTACCGGCCAGGTAGATTGTTGGTCTGATTTTGCTGTAGAGAGCTTGGGCATACCAATAAGGTATTTTTGAACTCTGCCAGATGAAAGCTTGAGGACTGGCTATCTAGAAATTCACAGGACATCCTCAATCCTCTTCTGCCCCAATGGAGGAGTCAGAAAAGTGAAGTAGTTAACTTATATAGACAACAGCAGGACAGCAGGGAGACATGTGGAGGAGTTACAGCTGGAAGGACCCTCCCTAGCTGACTTTTAAGGGATCGCAAGAATGGCCACTGATTTTGGGAGCTGTTGGCTGAGCAGAGGGAGCTACAGCTGAGTGTGGTGGGTCGAGGAGGCAGGAGGGGGAGCCCAGCCTTACCCCCTGGTGCAGAGAAGGGAATTGCCAAGGGCAGGTGGAAGTCCTGGCAGGGAGGGGTAAAATGGCACAGACTGGGGGTCCTGAGAGCAGGGAAGCCCAGGTAGCTACCTGTATCCTTTGCCAGGGTGCAGCGCTGGAGAAGGGTACAGTCATTCGTGGTGTACGTCACTGTGCAGTACGGCAGCGCACACCAGCCACGGTTTGCTGCCTGATGGTCGGGGTGGTCTGAAGCACTGCAAGGAAGCTGCTGTTTCATGGGGAGATGTGCAAACACATGCTCCCTGTGCAATACCTACACTCCCACACTCACCCGCTCTTGTTTCTTTGTCACACACAACTCAGGTTCATTACTTTTCCTTCCCCATTTTTTGGAAAAAAAAATCACTGTTTTGGGGGAAAAAAAAAAAGCCATTTAATAATTGTCAGGAAGGCCATATCTGTTTAAAGCTTAATTACTCAGAGCACTTTGAAAATTTCCACCAGAAAAACATCACACGAGGAAACCAGAAGGAGCCTGGGCTGGTTCAGGAGTAATTTCTGGGGATATGAGACTTCAAGGAAGAGGAACAGCAGTAACCTGCGTGAAGGAAAGAGGCCTATTGGTCCTCCTGTTGTTGTTCTTCTTGTTCTTCTGGCTCCATCAGCTCTCTGCCGGTTCCTGCCCAGAGGAGCTTCCTCATTCTTTCCCTGTTATGTTTGAATCCACCTCTCTCCATTTCCAAAAGACAGAATGTGAAGCCGATCAATTAATTAAATAATGAATCCGGTGTTTCCTAATGCCAAATAAATACTCCCAGAGCCCCTGGCAGTCCCCAGGGTGGAGATCACTCCGGGAACACCAGCCTGCACCAGAGGGGAACCGGAGACGCCCAGGTCTGTGGTAGTCTCCTCTCTTTTTTTCTCAAGACTAAGAGAATTAAGTCTTTTTGCAAATCTTTATGTAGTAAATCTTATTTTCGTTTGTTTTCCTAGATTGATGATTTGTGATTCTTCCTGCTTTATTTATGGAGAGATTATTTGGCCACATGATTAACTAACACAACAACCAATTATACGCATATTGTACTAATTGGGAGTTTGTGTACAGAAAAATTACCATAGAAATTATATGGAATAGGCTCATCTCAGTGAAACAGAGACAGACAGAGGGAGACCAGCTATTAGAGCAGGAAGAGTACAGACCATGTCTAACCATGTAGATCTGTCATCTTGCTTTGCATTAGCAGACGCAGAGATTCTTTTTCAAAAAACACATTTGGTGACATTTAAAAAAATCTGTAGTTTACTAGATGCTCACATATGGCATTTCTTATATCAAACAATGACACGAATAAGCTCCTTGTGGCCTGTGTTTTTTGCTAAATGCATTTCCTATGCAAAAGACACTTGAATAGGGATGTTACAAATGGAAGGCGTTAGTGTGATGTTTTGCAGCCAGCAGCCTGCTGTTGCCTCCCCTGCTTGGGGGAGTTTCTGAACCCTTACGCTGAAAAAAAATATGTTTAGCTGTTGCAGAGGTCCTGCAGGAACTGCTCCCGAGAAATAAGAGGCTTCAAATACCAATGGCTTCCCTGCTAGGAAATCTGAATCTTTCCTTGAAGGATTGGATAGCCTTAATGGTTGAATTCAGGAAGCAGAAAAATAGGTTAAGTAAGTGAAAGAGGCAAAAAAGGATAAAAGCAACCTGTAGGTAATCTCAGTTTGTCCCAGAGGAGTTTTGCAACAGAAAGGCAAAACGGTTCTGCAATTTATTTGGAATTCAGAATTCACAAATTCAGACTACCTACTCCCACTCCCAAAATAATTTGCTGTAAAGTTTACCACCATCTTAGCACATCAATGGTGAGCTGGAAGAAATGCCAGCTAACTCAAGAAAGGGGGAACTGGGCAGCAAGGTAAAGAAAATGCATATTTTTTGATTTGTATGCCACTCTAATAGAAAAGGTAGTCACCAAAGTAACTATTCTAAGTCTGATTTTTCTTTGGGTATTTAAAAGGACTTCCTGAAACTTTACACTGTTGAACACCAGCCAGGACAATACATCTGTACAGCTACACTGTTACTGTCAACAATGTTCAGAGAGAGAAGGCAGTCGTTATGGTCACCAAAAATATAAATACAAAATTAAGATTAAAGGAAGATACCGACAACTGATAAAGGGAACCAAAAGGATTACTTGAGCATATCCTTTGAATGTCCTGGTCTTTCACAGAGAGTGAAGCTGGGAGCAGCTCCCCAGGCAGGGGCACCCATCAGCTCATGCGCCAACAGCAGCTCATCCTGCAGGGAGAGCACAGCACAACACTGGGCGAACGTCATCCCCCTCCCAGGGAGCTATAGGATAGTCCGATAACAAAATTACAAAGATGACATAGTTAACATGCTATAGGCTTCGCAAGCTGAATCCTCAACTGCTGTAAAACTGAACAGTTCGATGCAGTCAATACGTGTACGTCAGCTCAGTCCGCTGGAGGATTCGGGGCTATTGCGCACCGCGGAGTGTGCATCCTGCAAATCTCAGTGACACCACGTTCCCGGAGAGGCACAATAAAGGGGAAAACAGTGTGTCATAAACCCTGGTCGTATTCGGCCAGCAGCATCAGGTGACTTTCCACGTCGCCTTTATGACGGCCATAAACCAGGCCTGCATCCCCCGTCAGCGCCCGCGCTTGGAAGAGACACGGACGTCTTCCTGCAAAGCAAGTCCTGGGCACTCGTATTTTCAGTATATTTTACATACTGGCCAATGATCTGTTCACGGAGAGCTATGCTAGGGCTGGTGGAGCCCTAGCCGTGTGGGTGTTACTGTGGGGATTTGAGGACAGGGGCTCCCCACGTGTGCAGTGCCAGGGGTGAGCCGGGAGTGCCGGGAAGGGCTGTCTGCCTTCTCCTGCCACTGCGCTCGCTCTGCACAGCTGCAGAAGGGCCATGGGATGTCCGTTAGGAAAAAGATTGCCGGTTAGCTTATAAAAGCAAAGCTGATCCTCAAGTCAGACACGTGACGTTACTTGTGATTGCCTGGGACAAAGCTCAGGTGTGCCAACCTGCTTTTAACAGCGAGAAGTGCCCTCTGCGTTGGTCCTTGGTGTGTCTGGTTTGGGGCCAGGCTGTGCACTACACATTTTTCATTTTTCACAGAAGATGCAAGGAGATTAGCTCCCAGATGAATAAGTCCAGAGTGCTCCAGGCGTCACTCTAATAGAGTACTGTACAGGGGAGAAACACAGCACAACTTCCCAAGTATAAAAGCTGCAAGAAGAGCACAACTGTGCTATCAGACATCAGAGAATCTGCACGGGAGAACGTGCAGAAACCGAGTCTCATAATTTCTGTTATTCATAGAATATTGTTTATAAGCAACATTTCTTCCTTTTGTCAGATCCTTAGCCCCAGTTGACAATATTTAACAAGATTCTTGTCTGCCTTTCCTTATTTCTCAATGGGTTGGCGTGCTGAGAGAGCAAAGGAAACAGCAGCCTCTGTTCCCTCCTCCTCCCCTGGGGATCTCTCCCTCCCCAAATTGCAGGCAGATTGAGATGTCTGGAATCCAGAGAAGTGGGAAAACAAACAACTCTCTCACAGTCCCAATTCCACTTTTTGCCCCGTCTTTGTGACCAGCTCAGCTGGCTGCAAGTTCGTAGGCAATGAGCTGTTGCACTGCTGGGCTTGGATGCACGGGGCCATCACTTCAGCATGCCACCCTGAATTTTGTCCCTGTGCTGGGACAAAGGGACACGTGCTTCTACACGCTCATTCTGGTGCATGTGAGGGAGGTTAGACTTCTGAAAAACTGTTTTAATTTTTTTTTTCTTCTATTCTACAGGCTGCAACATAGTGGATTAAATTTCTAGAAAAAAAGGCTGCGTGCTTTTTTTGTGGCTTCCAGTGGTTCAGATCAGGTGAGCAATGAAAGGGCAAGGCAGAGGCATGCCTTTTCATTGCTGCTTTAAACAATCAAACTCAGACTTTGCACCATGTAGAAGGCTGCGTTAGAAACAAGCACGGCTGCTATCATATTACCATCCTGAGGCTGATTTATATAAACTGCCTCCTGAGCTCTGATTAGGCTCAAAAAAACCCCACGTGCTGCACAGGCAGACCAGATTGCTAGAATCAAATTTTCAATAGCACCTCTAATTATTCAGTTGCCTACTAGTGGTAAATTTCTGGTTCGGGAAAGTTGCATGCAGTTTCTTAAGTGTTTTAGGAGGAATGTAGTTAAGCAAGCAGGGATGGACTGCTTTTTGTCTTGGAAGAGGTTATATATTCTATACATGTATATTCAAGAGCAGTGACTTTGGTAAATTGCTGGAGGGACAAATAATTGTATTGTAATGTTAACGTAGTGTGCAAGAAGCTGCATCAGGTCTTTTTAATTTATGCTATGGAAGGAATATTTACAGCTAGTGAAATCCAAAGAATTTCCAGGAATACTTCTGAGGTGGTGATCAGGGCTACTTTAAATGAACCTGCATGGTTCATACTTCACTGTAAAAAAGCCCTTCTATCCAAGTATGGAATAAAAAGAGCACCATTTCTTCCACTCAACAATTCAGAAATCACACAAGCCCTTGATTACAGACTTGTCTTCTCCCATGATATAAACCCCTCCTACTCAAAAGATTTTTGAGGCAAAGACTCCCTCCCTGTTTATGTGAAGAGCCAGACATATCTATGGCTGAGAATCTGTTAACTCATGCCTTTTCAAATGGCAGTGCTGCGAGGCTGGGACACAAGAAGCGGAGGCTTAGCTGCTTAGAAAAATGCTGCAAGCAACTAGGAAACATCTGCCCAAAACTAAACTCCAAAAGGTGCAATTTAGTGCCACAGTTCAAGCCCTGCATTACTAGAAAAGTAGTACAAATGTGCTAACCTTTATCAGGCAGAAATCCCTGCTGTCCTGGATTCCCATGCAATTGAAAGCAGAGTCATCTGCAACAATGGGAGCTTTATTTATCCTGCGCACTTGCTGCCAAAGCAGTCCTGGGACTTCCATGAGACTGCTATGAATATGTTTGGAGCGGGATGAATCTGGCAGAGCGCTGTGAAACTGCTGCATCACCAGTCTCAGGTCTGGCGGCTGGCTGCACTGACTGGCGATTTTTGTGCAGGGCTGCCAAGGAAATTTTAAAGCTTTTAGGAGTCTGAAATGGCACTGTCCAACCTGCCCGCCCCATTAGAAACTCATGATTGCTCTACCCTCTAGAGGCAGTGGAGAGCATATGGTTGCTGCTGTTATGACAGCTGATGGAGATTTAGAGTAGGGACCGCAGTTGGTGCCCAGCCCTGCATCCCACACATACTCACAGCTCCCACTCTGACAGGGGGACTTTTGAGGAGTAACGAATAAAGAGATGAGTCAAGAGGAAAATGGGAATTGTTTTCCATTGTCTTCCCAATGGCTCCCTGGACCCTGTTATGAGATTGTCCATTCTTTTCTTCATTCAAGACAGAAGCAGGCGCATACCTGAGGAACAATAATTTAAGTCTTGCCTTTGTCAGGGCCATTCAGGACTTTCAGATGTGCTGCACTGCACGGTGCCTGTCAGCTGCAGCCAGGGAGAAATCTGTGGCCTTCTGAGTGTCCTACTGAACTGGTCGTAATCTTGTTAGTCTCCCTAATATGACCTACTTCTTCCCAGGACTAAGAGTCCACCTCCTTTCATATGAGATGATAATGAAACTAAATCTGCTTCCCAGCCTGTAGGACTCCTGAAAGAAGAGCCATTCACTGACAAGTCTGGACTTGATACATGAGAGGCAGCAGGACCGATAAGTTCCCACCGGAGGCTCGGCAGGTTAGAAGCCTTTTCACTGGACATTATTACTAAACTCGTAGGGCTTAAGGAGGGAGAATTTGAGGGCACCAAATTGATAACCTATCTAGAAAGCTCACTGATTGCATCCCAGAAGATGGAGCCATTACAGCAGAAGGACTTAAGCACTCTACATCCTACAAGAGCTTGGAATCCTTATGAGATCTGTGAAAACACTCCGTGGCCTCACAGCCAGGAAAAGCTCTGGGTCTTTCTTGTAAGGAGAATTTTCAAATCTTCACTGAAAAGAAAATACCAGTGAGAATTTTAAGGAGAATAACCTTTCCTGTTTGGTGAATGTGCCTTTTTGTTTATGCAGTCTTCCTGGCTCCTCACAACATGGACCCTCCCGACGTGAGGGCTGAATCAAAGCTCAGACTAGGTCAGGATTGCTTTTGGTGAACACAACTTAAAGAAATAGGGGACAGCAAAACAACGTAGAAGGTACTTTTAGAGGTGATGCTGACCTTATTTCTTAATGGACTGAAAAGAAATAGGCAAGAAGCAAATATAAGATAAGAGGAAATGATGTATTAACTGCCTCCTAGAACTCTTTCCAAAGTGAAGGTGAGAACCTTCTTGACCACCAGCTTCCAGGCATCTGTGGTTCTGCTCTTGGGCAAACATAAATGATCCCTCATGGAACAGCCACTCAATTCTATGGTTTGAATTGGATTAATTAAAGGATTCTGGAGGCATATTTCTTAACAAATGACCCTTCATGTGAGAGTAACACACTCAGAAACTCTGGTATGCCAGAGCAGATGTGGATGCCAGATACACACGCCAAACCTGAGAACCAGTCTCAAATGCATTACCTTGTTCCTTAGGAAAATGGCTTCTATTCTGCTACCAAGATCAAAATTGTACTTTTTTTAAAAGATGCATATCAAAGTGAGGGGATGTTGGTGAATGTTTCCCAGCAGGAGTCATTCCAGGCTGTTATAAGTATTGGCTTGCAGAGGCCCAGGCAAAAGAAACTTGTCATAGATCCAGAATTAGAGCCCGGTGTAAAGCCCAGAGTATTGCCATGACAAGCCCCTAACATGCTAAATGTTGCAAACTTCTAAGCAATGCATGTAGCTGTAGCCAAAGTTTCTGTGCAACTTTCAGTTGGTATTTCTATCTTGAGATACATTGCAGAAGGACATGATCACAGCTTGCAAGAGCAGCACTGTGGGGTATGCAGTGCATGCGAAGCCACGTAAGAGAGGGATTCTCCCTGGTTACCAGATGCCTGAGACAATCTGTGTCATCCTGGTACTAAGAGCAATAAAGTCGTAAGCCAATGGAAAGCAAAACCTGTAGCTTGACAGCAGCTCAAAAAACATTTGTCAGTTCCCAAAATGTTCATTTCCCCCTCCCATTGTCAGCTCCAGTTTGCCTAATGTAATTTGTTTTTCATTTTGGTTTAAACCTCCATTAGCTCTGGCATAGTGTCAAACTGTGAGTGCCTTAGAAAACAACTTGCTTGCCTCTTGCCACAACTCCTAAATCCCAAAGAGTAAGACATCTTTCATGGGGAAGAGCAAAATGTACTGCTCTGTTTTATTAAGAGAATGTAAGGATCTACAGTGCTCTAGGGAAAAGGTGAGAGGCAAAGCTCAGCAGTGGAGGCGGGTTGAAGGGTTTGCAGGAGGGCATGGGAGGGCTCTGTACCAAGGACACCAACTGTCATCTCCTCTCCGTTGTTTTAGCCATATTGCTCTCTGTGTACTGCAGTCCCTGTCCCAGGAAGCTCACAGTTCGCTGTTACAGGTAGTTGTGATACAATACTCAAATATTAAGGTGGTTGTTTGACAGTGATAACATGGATCAGTGTTGAAGGCTCTCAGTGGAGAAATGGATATTTGGAGTACAGTGGTAGGAAAGAGAAAAAGTCGTGAATGTTGAAGTACAAATGTCACTATTAGTATATCAAAGGTTATTAAAAAATCTGTTATTATGAAAATGTGATAAAATAATGTAATTATCATTGAGCAAAGTAACACAAGGACCTACTTGAAATCTCTCTCCAGTCCTCCGAAATTCAGAAGTATCAGATGAGTAATTATATTTCCCTGTTGCAGCTCATTATGAAAGGACATGGCATGCTCTGCATCCTCTCTGTTCCTACGATTGGTATTTAGCTCATGATGTTCTGTATGTGAAAGTATCTTGTTCTTCAATCTACATCAGAATTCCCCAAATAAAGTTGCTGTAATTTCACTGGGTATTATCTCCAGAGAAGGCAGGAATAGGAACAAAAGGTCAATTTAGGGTGCACTGACAGAGGTGGGTGCTGAGCTGTGTCTGAGGAATACTCCAGACAAGAGCAACGCACAGTTTCAATGCTGTGTTTCATCTCTCTCTGCTCTGTATGGTGACTAACATTACGTTGATTCTGTGGAACAGCGTAAAGTATCAGATTAAAATAGTCTTTCAAGTACAATTTGCTACCAATCAAGTTACAAGTGGGGTGAAAAGCTTTAAAGAAACATTGACTCATCAATGGGTTTTGCTCAGAACTTTTCTTATAACAAAAACTGCACCAGGTCTCCCCGAATATTTAATAATATGCCCAAATTTAACAAAGAGTATAAGCCAGAGATGCAGGCTCCACCCTGGCAGGATTTCTTGTCCAAGTGCATATCATCACTACCCAGCATCCAGACATGGGTCTGGTCCTCCAGTGCCAGTGCTGGTGCTCCTATCCCACTCTGAACAACGTGAGGCTGTGCAGTGCCTCAGACGATGCTGTCAGGGACCACGGTGTGAGATGAGCATGATGACTCACTGCCTTGGTCTGTCAAAGAAGGACGTAAATATTATACAGCTTGTCTTGATTCTAAAAGAAAAAAAAATGAAGAGTTTTTAGAGCTTCTGAACACAGTACACGGTAAGCCACAGACAGACTGCATTATATTTCTGTGAACTGGCAGTTTCTCTTTTTTTATGGGAGATATTTTTCATTCCTTTCACCAAGACAGGGCAGAGACGTCTTCCTGTCCGCCTCCCATTCTGCCTCCCACTAAAATGTTTCACTAGAACTTTTCCAATGGTGCCAAAACCTGATATAGCACATAAACTATGGCACTATCAAAATATGAATCAGTCACAAAACGCCTCAGTCCTGGTGAGGTGACACAGGTTAAAAACCTGACTGGGGAATTCCTGATGGATTTGCTGGAGAGCCTCAGCCTCCCAAACTCTTTTGCTGTTATGCGTAAAACAAAGAACATTTTTATTTGTGGAACGTATCAACTTGCTTAAAACAATACAAGCAAATGGAAACACAGCCCTGCCTCTTTTTTTAGTAAGTTTTCAAACCAGCATGGTCTAACCATTCATCCAAGATAATTCAGAGGAATCTGACACTCGTTGCCTTGGCAGGAGGATGGAGGACTGAATTAAATGGGAAAGCCAGCTCTTGACAGCAGAGAAGTTCCTTTCCTAGGTGGTATCAGACATACAGGTTCACATCCTCAGCTGTTGAAAGAGAGGTTTATACCACAGCAGGAACCATCTCTTTCTTTCTCAGGTTGACTCTGATAGGGAAGGTGAAATGAGAAAACAGTAAGGAGGAACGAAGATACTAAAAAGTTTAATATTTGTAGCATTAACCTATGACCAGTTTGGACAAATAAACTCCTGTCATCAAATGGCTTGTTATCTGGAGGACCCATGGGAAAGGCCACAGGCATCGGAGGCTGGAGTTCTCTGTAAGCAGGAGGCACAGCGTGCCACCTGAGAAAGCTGAGCACCCCTAAACCATGGCCCTTAGCCCCCTTCTCCTTCAGACTGCTAGGTGAGTGCTCTTCTGATCATATGTAAGGCTCTCTTCCTCATTTACATCAAATAGCACCAGTGGCATGTGGCCCATCAGGAAAGGGACAGGCAGAAGGACTGGCAATGGCAGCGCAGCGGAGTCTCTGCCAGAGCCTGTGGGCAGTGAGCGTGAGCCATGGACCCAGCGTGCTGCCGCCGCCACATCATGGGGTGAGACCAGCCGGTTGGGGAGGGTGAACAGCCTGAGCAGCACCGTTAGTCACCGCTGCCGTTAGTGGCAGATGTGTAGCTGAACTTCCTGTGCAACATCAAAGTCTCACTTGCAGTCTCCTCTCCAAAAGCTGGATGACCCAGTGGATAGGAGTCTTCAGGCCAGGGACCCTTACCGTTATTCACCTCCTCCTCAGTAAAGAACTGATTGATTTCCATCTGGTGACTTAAGGAGCAGTTTACTATTCTCAGATTGCCTCGGGTGGTGTATTTTGACTATTTATAGCTTCACAAAGGAGAAATAAATACAGGTAGGTGACATGAGAAAGTGCCCTGAACCAAGCCAAGTGCTTTAGAGATAGCAGTTTTATCATATCTATTCCAGAAGATGCTTTAATATTGGAGAAAATGGTAGAACAGAAGCGAGAAGAAATGAAAATGTTAGTATCTTTATGGATGAAATGTAAACCATGACACCAGGGCAGTTCAATCCTGAAAAATAAAACCCAACCCCCTAACTGGTTTCTATTACTCTCAATAGTTAAAAACTGATGACAGTGGGTAAATTTTACCTCTAGACAGAATAAAGCATGCCCCAGCTGCACTGCATAGTTTATTTTCCTGTCTGTGTGTGCAGGACAATTATGTCAGTATGTAACTAGAGATAAAAAAGCGGTGAGTGAGATGCCAGTGATGAGATCAGTTTGGCAGCCCTGAAGAGACAGAGATCTACTTGCCACATGGTTTGAGGCCAGGTCTGGACTAGGGTCAAGAAACTGCTTCTTTCCCCGGACTGCTGCATGACCCTGAGGAGAATGTTTAACTTTTCTTTGTCCCATTTTCCACGTGGTGCAAATTAAAGATGATTGTTCAGATGAACATCACCTCTCTGCAGAGGACCTATGAAAAACCCAGGCAATATTTGAATCATTTAAAGGTTCTTTACAAGATGCACTGTAGCAAAGTTTACAGAGCAGCCCAAAGCCTGGAAGACTTACAGAAAGAGTTTAAAGGGATTGTTTATGAATTAGCTAAGCATTGATTAACAGACAGTGTAGAGAGGCAGCCAGGAGGCACGTCTACTATTTTTATACTGTGGAAGTGCAGAAACATCATGAACAATAATCAGAATAATAATAAGAAAGAAACCATCAGGAGGCCATCCAGCAGCTCCACCAGCCATTGCCATGCTTGCTGTTCCCCACATCCGCCTTCAACATGACATTTTTGAGACTTCTCAGAAGCTAGTGATGGCTGCTGGGCTGAGAGCAGCAACCTGGAGCTGATGGGTGAGGAAGAAGAGGGAAAGGGCAATGGTGAAGGCATCACCAGCTGTTGACACAATGATTGGGATGAGTCTAAGCTGTGTAGAAGCACAATGGAAGCAGGGATTAAGTTGGGGAGAGAGTTGTGGGAAGAAAAGGGATTTGCAGAAGAGGATGAGTTGGGGGAAAGGGGGACTGCAGGTGGGGAGAGAAGCCAAGAAGGGTCAGAGAGCGGGGTCAGGGTTAGGAGAGGCTCTCCCTAGACATCAAGGACAATGGAGACCTGTTCAGCTGTGCCTTGAAGGTGACGGGATCTCCACAGTGAGACCCAAGCATGGCTGGGATGCTCCCTCCAGGACTAAAGTGAACATTAAACATTTCATCTGGCCAGCACCTGGAAAATCGGTCTGAATCTAAACCCCTGCATACTGCTGGAAATGTGCCCCCGAGTGCCAGGTGAGGACCTTCAGTCACTTCTTAGAGCCGCAGAGGAGAGGCCGTTTTCAAAGTGTGGGTGGTCTCGTGGTCAGTGACACCGAAAGGAGGGGACAGAGGAAGACGTTCACCGCGCCACGATGTGAGCAGAACTGCATGAGCAGAACTGCGCTGAGTCGCGAGGCAGCATGCTCAGCCACGCAGCTGAACGGGGAGAGAACAGGGGCATTGTTAGAAACCATTCCTTTGTGGGACATTCCTTCGTGTTTACTTCTCCACAACACTTTTAAAGGCCATTCATATAATGCTGGAACAAGAATGGGAAATGCCTTGTCTCAGACTTCCTGTTGTCAAAGCAAAAAATAATCCAATATCCTCTCGTGCGGGTGCTGGCGTGGGCCCAGAAGGCACTTTGTGATGGTGTGGGGGCCTTCGGACGGCTCTCACCGGAGCGGGGCACTGCCGCTGCCGACGGGCACCGCGCTGCCCCTTCCGGGTCACAGTTTATTTGTAATTCAGATAGTCAGAGGGATGGAGAGAGGAAGGGGCAGGTGCTGCCCTGGGTTGAAGTCCAACGAGCATTTTTTTCTCATTATGAGCATTGTGTTGCCATCATGGATAATTATAATCTTACATCTCTACTTATTTAAAAAAAAAAAACACTGCACAAAGGCACTGAAGCCAGAGACTTATTGCTGACAACCAGGAGATGTCTGTTGTTCTCCCTGACTGCGTATTTTATCTTATGGGGATTGCTGTGGAAATGCCAGATATTAAAACCTCATTATACTTCTGTTTGCAAAACAGATCTTAGTTACTCGCCATCCTAGACAATTACACTGGCAGGCGAATTCTGGAAAAATGAACAAATGGATGAAAAATCTTTTCTTTTGCCTTGTTGAAGCAGCAAAATCTGCATGTAAATTCACTTAGTCAGCCAAAATACCCTGCTAACACAGCCCTGTTCCCAAGGAGGCACTTTTCCAATTTTCTAGAGTGAAGCTCCTCGTGTCTCCTAACTATAGCTATAGTATAAAGTGAAATGTTTTTCTGCGACCTGTACCAGCATATAGAGCTTTGATATGAAGTAGGGAGATGTACTCCATCCTTACCCTCGTCGCCTTTCCTGTATAAATCACCTGTGAAGTGCAAAGCCCTGCTGGTCCTGGATGGTTGACACTCAAGATTTAGTGCAAAAACATTTTGATATTAAGAATTAAACAAGGCAACACTGACAATTTCTGATATCTTCCTGTCCAGAAAAAAAAAATCTCATGGACTTAGGCTGGAGCTACTGAGTGATTCTCACTTCTAAAACTGGTAGTGTTAATGTAGGACTACCATGGATTTACTGCAAAAAAGTAGTGATTTCTAACAGAATTGTCTCAATTTCATGGGGACCCTGGTCCTGGTATTTCTCTCCTTGTGTGAGTCTGAGCTCCTTGGGGTGTCCACTACCCCTTGGGGTCTCCATCACATCAATTGCAGGTCTCCTAATTGTCAGTCAGGTCTGTGCTTGGAGCAAAACCCCTCTCAAGATGTTCAGGAAATATTGCTTTTATGGCAGTTATTTGACTAAATGACGAATATTATTGGAACATTTACTTGCCTTGGAGAAGATTAATTTCTTTTGCTGTTTCCCAAGGGGAAGGGACACTGCGCTCATGCCAGCCCCAAGTCTCACCCCGGCAGCAGGATTCTGCAATAAGTTACATGCATCCAGTACAGAGTCTGAAATACCTGACCCCCCCACAGTTCTGTGAGATATAGTGGGTGCGAGTAAATTACTTGGGGTAGTTTTGGTTTAGTGGCATTTACATACTGTATTTTACAACTGATGGTGGGATGACGCAAGGGACAGTGATGTAATTCTCCCAAGTAAGCTGGCTTCTTGCCTTGCCAGCCCAACAGTTCAGCACGGCAGTGACTTCCATGAATTCAGAAATTTATGAGAGGTCACTGCGCCCCTTTACTGGCTGTAGCTTTCTAAAAATGCTTGACTCCATGTTTCATGTCTCAGCTCTCAGTAGCCAATAGATGTTTATTTACTTATTTTGTGAAATTTTGGTACTTGAGTGGAAAGTTGAGCACAGGTTTGAGTGTTCCAAGCACAGAGCCAACATCTCCGGGACTGCTGAATCCCAACCAGGAAGAACCTGGCAGAGCAGCCCCAGAGGACCACCTGTAGTGGTGCTGGGGTGCTGGACACAGGTATTGCCAGGGCTGATCTGAGGGCCCCGGAGCTCTGCTCACGGCGGTGATTTAATGGTGATCTGACCTAATGGCCGTGATTTCCAAAGCACTCAGCATTATTGTGCAAACCTTTCCAATCCTCTTTCTTCCTTAAATACACAGCGCTGGGTTTTACATTTCACAGAATCACAGAATCACAG
>NW_010122742.1:0-26685 GCF_000699245.1 Pterocles gutturalis
GTCCCTGCCCATGGCAGGGGGGTTGGAACTCGATGATCTTTAAGGTCCTTTCCAACCCTAACCATTCTATGATTCTATGATTCTATGAGAAACATTTGCTTTTTATTACATCCTGGAGAACTAACCAAGAACCTTGACTGCAGTGATAGCACAGGCGTCTCTTACTCTTACTCTGGATACTCCATTGTCCCTTTCAGCAATGAGGTTAGCTAGGCACCTGCCCACCACTGAAGTAGCCCTGCCAAAGGACACAGCCACAGCTGGGCAGCAGAGTAGGAAAGCTGACAGTATGCCCTGGTCACTGCAGCAGTGCACGCGTGAGGAGTGACAGACAGAGACCAGTCAGCTGCGCCGGCAGAACACCGTAGCACAGGGCTCGGGGGCAGCTGGGAGACCAACAGCCCATTCAGCCAAATGAAAAGGGTGCAATCAACCCTTTGAGCCCCAGGTGGTTTCTAACCTTGAGACTAATTTGAAATCAGTGACCCTATTTCAAATCACATCAGGCAGAAACCACATCTGTGTCTCTGTCGCAGCTGCCTCTGCCCTCCCCATGCTCCCAGCTGCCCCTGCACAGCCTCGACAGGTACCTGGCTGTCCGATGCCAAACACATCTCCTGCTTGGGGTTCCTCAGCAGTGCCAGCACCAGTCATGGGGAACAGCACCCCAAAATGGCTGCACTCTTCAGCAGCACTCTTCTGCAGCTCATAGTTTGATATCACTCAAAGTGGAGTGCCTTTTTCCTCTGCTTACCTCCTGTTACCCATCACTGAAAACGACCATTACATCATTACACACCGTTAACTAGTCAGTTCACAAACTGTGCATCGCCTTTCAGGACTTTTTCTGTTGACTGTGACTGACAGCAGTGTGAAGATTAGGCATCTTTTTAACCTTTTACTAGCCATGACTACCATCAGTGGAGTAAAAGAGCACTTACTGGGCAGTGCAAGTTGCAGACCAATAAAAGGTTCTCAGAGTAGAAAGCAGTTATACACTAAGTTAAGCTTCCAGCCTATTCAAGTCCATGATGCCTCCTTTTGAAAAGTGTGTAACTTAATGATAGTTTCCTGCAGGATTTTTCAGGAGCCTTTATGAAAAAAGGCCCATATTTCTCGTTAATAATATTCCTCTAAAAAAAAAAAAAAAAAGAGAGATAAAAAAGCTCAGCTATTTATTTTTAAATTACAAACTTGAACATAATTATCTTTATCTTAAAAAATTTCAATATCTTTTCTTATCTGGAAGACTTTAATTTGTATTTAAACAGGCTATGAGGCAATCTGAATGAAGAACAACTCTTTTCCGGAAAACTGGGATATCTCACTAGTATTCAGCAGCTACCTGAAACACTTTCAACATTAGGAATGCTCCCACAGAGACACTTATACATCTCTGACAGTATATAAGCAGTGATTATTTTGATCTAATAATAAGAAAAAGAATTCATTTCCCCATTACATAGGCACAGGGAATACTAATAACACTGATGTTACAGCTCTGTTCAGACTGAAATTAGGCAAATAATTTCAGATCATGGAATTTTGGTTAGTATCAATGCCTAGACCAGGTGCAATGACACAGATTTCTGTGTAAAGTCCTTGCAGGTGTACCCTACAGCTGTGTACAGTCTTCATCAAAAAAGTATCTATCACCTGTGCTTTCAGTGCTCTTGCTATGTACAGTTACTGAGCTAAAACTTCCTGAGTGTGCTTTCACATGTTTACTCCAACCTCTCTGACACAGCATGAACATCTTTCTCAGCCTTACAGGAGATCTTATGTGAGTTAAACCTGAATGCCTTTTGAAGCAAACAGAGGTGATGTGATGTGGCTTTGTAGTTTCTTTCTTTATATACTGATTTTGTTTAGGTATTCATTAGAAACACCTTGCCCATTTAGATGGGCACTTGTCATACTATAAACCTAAACAAACACAACAATACTGGCTTTCAAAAATCTCTAGTATAAAAAGGAAAATAGAGCTAGTAATTTCAAAAGTAAGTGTGACTACAGTATTTTCACTCCAGCAGTCAAGAAACGTAGGTACAAAGAATAAATATTCGAGCCACAGACACCATCAGAGGTGAGTGAACAACTTGACCGTATATGTGGAAATGGGATAGATCATAGTAGTAGAAAAGTCTTAAAATTAAATCAACTTATACATTCTTTCCTATTAAATCTGAATGATTCTTATTCACACAGGTTTAAGGAGGAAGATCACACCATACTGTTGGTGACATTATCTGAGATCTGAAATAAAGGAAACCAGAAGGAAAAAGATAATATAAAAAATAGCTAATTTATACACAATATAGATTATGAGCTCCATGTTGGAACTCATCTATTTTTTCAGACATTGCTGATAAATCAAACTATTCTCATCAAACACAAGCACAATGAGAAGTGCAAGATGTTTTTTTCTTTCTGAAATCTGGTCTTGAAATTGAGTTGTTTAACCTCATGCCTTTCTGAAGTTCTCCAAAGAGGCTAAGAGATGTAAGTGAATGAGTAAATTAACAGTGCACTTTTCAGTATGCAAATATTACAAACCTACTTGATACTTCTTCCCAGCTCCTACAAACAGCTACACAGCTGAACCACCACTGACGGTGACACTTCTCTCATCTTTCACAACAAAAAAGAAAAAACTTCCACGCTGCTCCTGCATATGTGAGCACCAGCTTCTTTGTCTTCCACCTACAAATTACTTTTGAAGAGCATCTCATAGTGTTCCTAAGAGGGTAAGATTGGTAAATCTTTTTTTACACCGAGCACATCTGTACGAACTCAGTGATTAGTGTATTTGAAAACTATAGCTTCATTTGCATAACGTGAGCTCCATGCATCATACAAACAGAACTTGCAGTACTTTGTGAATTCTCCAACGTTTTGAATGATTTAGCATAGTGACAGCACACTCTCTGTAAAAGCACCAGTCTGTTTTTCTTCTGCTTATACACAGGACTGGAGGACACTAGTAACCACATCAGATACGCTGTTAAATCTACATTAACTAAAAAATCCATCTCTGACTTTTAGGAAACATAATAACATCTACACACACCCAAAAGCAGTGTAACCACATACAAGCACTCTATGAATGATGAAAGTACATGAACATACTGTGGTATGATCCCGGCACCTTGGAGCTAGAAGAAGCACAGAAGCTTTTGCTGTAGCCAGTGTTTCCTTCTTCTGTGTTACTTCCCATCTCCAAAATTTTTATAATATTGCACATACATGAAGGACATCTACTCAATCTTATGACATTGTCAATCAAATTAGGCAACTTAGGACAGACTGTCACATGCCGTCACAGGCCAATTTTACAGTCCAACAGTCAGGTTACATCTTTTTCAGAGTTTTCCCACAGTGTGATTTTCAACATATCCCTCTTGCTTCTAATTTCCATCTGCTCAGATCAGCTGCTGCTATAAACGCAGGTCTACAGAGGAAGCCTCCAATGCAAATGCCTACATAATTGCCAATCCTGGCAGTTACATCTATCTATCTATCTGACAAATCCCCAACCATAAAGATAATGGTCAAAAGAAAGCAAAAAAACGAATCCAATTAAATAAAAATAAATGAGAAGGATTTTTAAAAAATTATTACTGAATGCATAGTATGTTGTTTGAATAATTTCTTTTTTCATGGCATGCCTGCCATGAAACTCACTTAGCAAGACCACAATCTGTCTCTTTTCAGGGTGAACCTTTACAGATATAGAGAAATCCAGTTTAGACCCATAGTAATAAATCTGAGGCAAAAACTTCTTCCCTCTCCATCAATGGTGGTGTGAGAAAGCAAACTGTGAATAAACTCAAGCTGAAATGGTTGGTTGACCAACAACAGAACAACATTGCAAGTAACCCTCTTTCTATGTCCAGCTATCAGTGTAGAACATATATACCAAAATAATTTCTTGGAAGTCTAACTAGAGGCAAATATTTATACTATACATCTGAATATTTCTCCTATATCACTAAATTATTGGTGCAGATATATATTAATAGAAATATGAGAGACTTTAAGGGTGAAACAAAATCTGCAAAACATGAACACAGCATTTTCAACTAAGAGATGAGAGGGAAGACAGATAAAATCAGCAACTAGATATTCTGGAGATTTCCCTAAAACACAGTTTCACGTCAGACACTTTCAACTATGTGCTCATTTGTGTATCCAGATTGCTGGACCTTCAGCATTCAAATCAAGCTGACTGAGCAAGCTTTCTAGACATGTAAAAGCTACAGGTCAGACATGAAAAACATATCCTTGGGATCTCTGCACAACAGTAAGAAAAAGTCCTTTGCCCAGGAGGTTTATTCACGCTTATCCAGGCACAGCCACCCTGATCCATAGCTGAAAGGCTAAATTCAATGTTGTTTGCTATAAAACCATTCTCTGAAGGCTCTGTGGATTTTCTGACATGGTTATTTCAGGAAAAGTACTGAGTGTGTTCTGCCCCTGCTGGCAGCGTATGTGTATTTAATTCTCTTTTCCAGCAATTGCTGACAGATATCATGGTTGTAGAGCGGCCTTACACTTCCCAGTAAGGGTGCTTTCCCAGGACCCTCTCCAGTGCCTTTTGAAACTACTCAGAAAGGTCCTCTTGCAACCCATAGATGGTGAATCAGACCCTTGAACTGAAGCTACCTGAAAATTGCCGTGAGGGAGTTTGTTCTTCAGTTTGAAGGGAGAGAAAATTTGCAGGCATTTCTGCTTCTGAACTCTTCTGCTGTGCAGCCAACGTCAACAGCTTGGACTCTCCACTATCCATCAGATGGAGAGACATTAATTGAAGTGACTTTCCCGCTACCTGTTCTACATGTATTTTTGAGAAGAATGCATAGAGTGAGATAATGCTCTTCCCAGGAGGATACTATTTCAAAGACCAAGGAAACTCAGCACAACATTTAATGAAACAAAGTTTTTTGTATCCATACTAGTACATGCAATGACAATAAAAATGAACACAAAATAATTTTCATGAAAGCCACTCTACTTATTACATAGAAAACGTACTGTAGGTATATTTGGATTCTACTGATCTCCATGTTGCTGTTCTTGTCAGTAGAAACTTTGCACATTGCAGGAAAGATGTACATTTAGTAGTGAGTGTAATTAAGCACAGGTGCAGGGTACCTTTGAGAGTAGTATCTTCCCTTTCACTTAGAGTCCTGAAAATAAGAAAAGAACATTTAGCATGAACTGTAACTAAGGGGCTTTGTGCAAGAATCTCTCTGTGAAATCTGCAACTCATTACGGAGGAAGTAAAGCTGGCTCTTTCTGGCCTTAAAATGTACAAGCCTCCAGAAAGTCACACTGGAGAGTCTCCTTACAGTCACTGAGTTTTAACCTGATTGCTAGTTCTCCAGGGGGGAAAAAAAAAAAACAAAACATAAAGCCGAGTAGAGGGTGGGTGAAACAATCTGTGATTTTTATTTTTTTTTTGAACGAGTGTTTGTTTTTAAATGCAATTATCATTTACCATAAGTTTATTTATTTATCTGGGTTATACTCACACTTGCTTTGATATCGATAAATGTAGGGCAGTAGCAGCCCTACAGTAGCAGGGTTACTGTATCTGCCTGGGCAGTATCTAGGCAGTATCATTTAGAACTCTAGTCCTGTAATAACAGGTATTCTTGCAGGTTGACTTGTAAGTGTACAGATATTCTAAAACCTTACCAGTTTTTAAGCTTTTACTGGACAGGGGAAAAGCAAACATTTTTAGTTTTTTTATTATTATTATTTATATCTTTTCTATCAGGGAAGAGACAAATATATGTCTTATAGTTGTCCTACAGGAAAGTTGGGGAGGAACTGTTTATCAGGGAGTAGAGTGATAGGATGAGGGTTAATGGCTTCAAGCTGAAAGAGGGCAGATTTAGATTAGGTATTAGGTAGAAATTTTTTTCTGTGAGGGTGGTAAAGCACTGGAAAAGATTGCCAGAGAAGTTGTGGATGCCCCATCCCTGGAGCTCTTCAAGGCCAGGCTGGATGAGGCTTTGAGCAACCTGGTCTAGTGGAAGGTATCCATGCTCATGGCAGGTGGGTTGGAACTAGATGATCTTTAAGGTCCCTTCTGAAACAAACCATTCTATGATCCTAGGATTCCATGAATATGAAACACAGGTGTGGTTTTACTCCCTGTGCTCAGTTGTGTGAAATAGCTACTGATCTTCTAACTCTAATACTCCCTCAGATATTTAGTCACAAATGTACAGAGCACTTCTAGTGCCTCTCTGGAAGATGAAGCTATTCTTTGCTTCACATATGATTGCACCTCCTTTTATACGTACAGTTCATGCATCAGAAAATATCAATTTTCTCCATGAATGTCTGAAAGTGCACTCAGTTTACCAGAAAAGTAACTCATTTCCCGGTTTACCATTAATCTCACAAATTAATGTGCATATGCACATCTCCACTCTCACAGAGGGTACATCTTAACGCCACAGAACTGTTAACAGTATTTCTGCAGTGTTCAAAGTGCTTTGAATCTCCTCTAAAGATGAGAAACTGAGGCAAGTTTCCAAGCTTTTCTGCAACTGTTTATAAGCAATTTCAGCCCAGAGGTCATCATTGTCAATTTGTCTTCCTAGACTGACTAGGAAATGGTAAGCCTGGGTCTACCAATACCTCATAACAAGAGGAGGTAGGAGAGCAGAATGAACCTGACAGCAAATACTATGGTCTGATAAAAGTCTGATGTCCTCTAATTCTCAACACAGAAAATCCAACCCCAAGGGCCCAAAGTTAATGCATCTTTTGTAGCTATAGTTAGCTGTTATTTTACATAAGACCTTCTGATCTACTTCTTCCCTGGTGACATCAGGCAGACGTTTTAATGTCCTACTCTGTAATCAGTTTGCCAGTAGCAAGCTGACCCACTAGCTCTGACCTCCCCCTCTCCCTTCCCCCCACACACGTTTTCAAACATCTTCACTGCTGCTGAGGTCTTTTTAGAAAGCTTTTTAATGTTTTTGTTTGTTTGTTTTATATCAAGACACATTTTTGTAGAAAGTCATTCCTATCCTCACACGCAAGGATCTTCTGAAATGTGTCTTTATAACCTTCAAACAGACACACCATTTTTTAATTTTCACATTAGTTTTCTGTAGAGAAGCCTCTGCGCACTTCCTTCTTTGTAAAAAAACTAAGTGAAAAATGTCCGTGGGTCTCTGAAGGTGAGGTAAAAAAATAATTCCTACCCACTCTGATTAACTTGTTTTGCAAAGCAGTTTTAGCAGATATCCCCTCTGGAAAAAATTCTAAATTGCTTCCTGAAGGCAGAATGCCCATGACTAGTTCTTGACATTATTAGGGAAATATTTTACTGTGATTTTTGGTGTTGTGCACACACTGTATTACTTAGAGAGAAAAAAATCTCAATGTTCTTATTCATCATTTCCTGAAGTTTGATAATTAAGAAGGAAAGAAGCAGTCAACTGTCAATTAGCTGCATTTTCATGAGGTTCTTAAGTAATAAAGACTTGCATTCTGGCACATGTATCAAAAAATCCCCCAACTATGCAACCCTTCTGTCCTCAGAAGATGAGAGATGTTACACTCCAGCAAATTCAGTTTTCATGTAAGCATGAGGAGATATACATGTGTATGTAAATATAAATATTTATTTACATTTATACGTATATAAAGGAGGTGGTTTAAAGATAATTTAAAAAATCCTAGGTGAAAGATATGAAAACGTTACGAAGAATGTCACACATTGTGTAAAGCATATTTTTGTGAAAAAAAAAAAAAGGCTCCATCAACTGATAGGAACTGTACAATTCCAAGAGATTTCTAAGTACAGAGAGCAAAGAGAGAAGCAACAATAACAAGATTTGTCTTTTGTAAGTCTCTACCACCTGTCCCACTTTCTGTTCCTAACAAATGGCAAAGTCAATGGAAGAAAACAGACATCATCAGGTTACTGTGGTCTACTGAGCATATTACTTCTGCAGGTAGGAGCTAAACAGCAAAACTCTACACTTCACTGATCAGCTTTGCAAGTAAGAATGAACTGCTCTGAACTTTGCAATAATTTTTTTCTTTCTGCTTTAGAAACAATCTATACATTTTCTCGGTCCACACCAAAAAAAAAAAAAAAAAAAAAAAAAAAAAAAAAAAAAAAGAAAAAAATGAAAAAAAAACAAAAAAGAAGGTAAGTCCTACAAAAGAGGGAAAAGTGCAACAAAAAGAGATCTTGGGACTTTTAATGTCAACAGCAGCTCCAGTTATGAAGCATTATCTTCTTAGACAGTGCCTAGATAGAAGGACACGCTATGGTGTAGTGGTTCATTAAACTGTGATGAACTAAATCCACTGGCTATAACCACTGGGATGTAGTCTACTCTGCAAGTATGTGTCACGTGCAATAAAAGAGTGCACTGATGATGTTTTACCTTGTATTGCACCTATATGATTTAAAACAAGCATTTCAAGCAAGGAAGACAAGTATTCTGGCCTCCCTCACACTCATAATGACAGAGTACCTATGCAGATTACAAGATGCTGTCACACTTAAGGAAAAAACGCAGACTTATGCCTGTGACGATACATCATTAAAACTAGTTTAAAGAGGTAACTGAAATGTTAGGGAAGATAACTCATCATTTATGATTTATCAAAATACAGAGTTTACATGCACTCACTGCCCCCATTCTGCTCTGGTCCTTTCTGCTTGAAAAGCTTTTTTATCCTCACCTTGCCTACCTTTATGTTCCACCTCCTGCTGTCAGATTAAAACCACAGCAGACAAGAAGTGGATGGACTGTGTTAGACACAAAGCAGAAAGATTCACCACACAAGAAGAAAAATCATACGTCTTTATGAGAACTGGCAATAGAGACAAAGATGGATTGGACAGAAAGTTGATTCTGTTGGGCTCAAGTGCCTTGTTCACTGCGAGAAGAGGCTTTCAACTCCCAGGATTTAGCTGTTTGCAGAACTTTTGTAGAAAGATTTTATAAAAAGGTTTTATTTTTGGTTGGCCAACCACACTGTACCCAGCAACTTCATAATCACACTTGTTGACCTGGAGCCAGGGTGTGGCACAAGCAGCCTAACCTTGCTCTATTTCAGCCTGTTAGGGGACGAGCAGAAACAGCCAGTTATAAAGCTGAATGTTGGATTATATGCCAGAGTGGTCATCCTTAGTAAAAACATCCAAGCTAGATAACTCATGTTGAAGAAAGATGCTAGCAACTTAACGTTTTGTATTGGGTGTACGTATCAAGGTGCTGGCACTGGGGATGATGGTGCAGGGGTGGCCTCTGTGAGAAGACATCAGAAGCTGCCCCCATGACAGACAGAGCCAGTTCCAGACAGCTCCAAAATGGACCCACCACTGGCCAAAGATGAGCTCATCGGGGTGCCGGTGGCAACTCTGTGACAACATATTTAAGAAAAAGTGAAAAACCACTCCACCGCAGCTGTGAGAGAGGAGTGTGAATATGTGAGAGAAACAGCCCTATAGACACCAAGGTCAGCAAAGAAGGAGAGGGAGGAGGTGCTTCAGGTGCCAGAGCAGAGATTCCTCTGCAGCCCTTGGAGAAGACCATCATGACTTGGGTTGTACTCCTTCAGCTCATGAAGAACCATGCTGTAGCAGATATCCAAACTGCAGCCTGTGAAGGACCCCTCGCCAGAGCAGGCAGATGTGCTCTGAAAGAAGCTGCAGCCCATGGAGAGCTCATGCTCGAGCAGGCTCCTGGCAGGACCTGTGGCCCGTGGAGAGGAGCCTATGCAAGAACAGGTTTTCTGGCAGTGCCTTGGTCCCCAGAGCACTTGCACTGGAACAGTTAATTCCTCAAGGACTACATTCTATGGAAAAGATCCATGTTGGATCAGCTTTTGCAGAACTGCAGCCATGGGAAGGACTCATGCTGGAGCAATTTGTGCAGGACTGTATCCCGTGGGAGGGACCCCACATCCGAGTAGCAGAACAGTGTGATAAGGAAGAAGTGGCAGAGAAAAAATGTTATGGACCGACAAAAATGTTACGGACTGACCACAACCCTCATTCCCCAGCCCCCTGTGCTGCTCAGGGGAGAGGAGGAAGAAGAATCAGGAGTGAGGTTGAACCTGGGAAGGAGGGACAGAGGGAAGGTGCTTTCAGTTTTGTTTTGGTTTGTTTTTTTTCCTCACTATCTTACTGACAGTTTTTTAACTGGCAAGAAATCGAATTAATCTTTCCCAAGTCAAGTCTCTTTTGCCTGTAATGGTAATTGGTGAGCAATCACCCTGTCCTTGTCTCTTCCCTTGAGCTTTTCATCTTGTTTTCTATCCCTGTCCTGCTGAGGAGGAAGAGTGAGAGAGCAGTTGGCTGGGCACTTGAAGCCAGCCTGGGTTAAACCACCACACATTGTTAGGCGGCTTCTGGGGGATCACAGCAGTAAAATCCATACTGAAAGTGACTACACTGTGTTATGTCTGTTGCAGATGGGGCTCACTACAACAATAATCCTTCTTGCATTAGCCAAGCTAATATGACTAATGGACCATAACTGCAAAGCAGCAATTGTGTGTGTACTTTTTTCCAGAGGGCAAATTAAGAGATATCTCCTTTCAACCATTTTGCTGGTAAATAAAACAGGGAGGTGGTATCAATTTCCACAGATCAAGGATACTTAATATTCTTATTTGCGTAAATTAACATTCAACAGTGTTCCCTCCCCTTGCTTTTCATTTTATTGCAGAGTGGTTTCTGTAGCAATTAGGTCATGTGCCCAATTTAATCTTCAAAGCTGTAATATTACAGTGGATTCTTGTTGAAAGTGAAACAAACAAAAAAGAGCACTTTTTATTTGTAGTCTCTCAAATGTAATGATAATAGGGTTCCACAAAAGGATCTCTAGCAGCAAGGCATATGGAAGTCAACCATTTTTCTCAGGTGGTGAACAACTGGTTATGGACATCGACATGAAGGCCTGGAAGCAATTCTCTTCTAAAATGTGTTCAACATAAAAAGCAGGACAACTCCAGACACCAGCAACATTTCTGGAGGTGAACAAGTGACCTGACACCAGTCCTCCATAACCCTTTTCAACATGGCAGTGCTCCCTTGTCACTACTTCTTATTTTTTAGAAAATTGGGCTGATATGGTTGGACAGAGAACCTCAACAGCTTGAGCAAAGCAAGCATTATTTATATTTCAGCAGTGTGTTCCCATCCAAAACATTTACAGATGTAGAGAATAAACAAGGTGAAAGGAGCCAAGCATTTTTCACTTTTAAACACAAGCCTAGACTACAAGAGACAGCTGGTTTTATGGTATTTTTGGTCGTAAAAGTTAATGTCTGAATACAAAACAAATACTTTCTAGCATGAGTTTTATATGGCAATGGAAACAATGAGCAACTTGATTCAAATGAGTGCACTCTCTCCTATGCTACCCCTGTGCAAAATAATAGCAACTTGACAAAATTCAGAAAATTGCCACCTTATTCTCTTAAGCAGTCTGGCTTACCCCATATGACTACCCTGACATCCTGCACTGCCTTCCAGCACTAGCTAGGCAGGAGACAAAGCAAGAACTCTGCTTTTGTGCAGAATTCCCTCTCATATTCCTTATCCTATGAAGAACCCCGTGTTCTGTTTTCTGCTTTTCCACCAGTTACCACCCACCTAAAAAGAGCATTTTATATTCTTCAGGTAAAGAACATAAAGAGCTTAACAGTAGGGAGAAGATCCGCAACTTGATGCCAAGGAATGAGTGTCACAGAAGTAATAAAACAGCCTAAAATATTCATAGGTAAATGCATGGTTGGACTGAATGTAGTTTTTGCCTTGCTTTACAGAGAACTTACATGCTTCTTAATGGGACAAAGTGCAGCAACCAAAGCTCCTGGTTAATCTCCCGTTTCCAGAAATGTTCCATTCAAATACGAGTTCTTGTACCAGGACTAAATGTATCATAGAATATTAGTAACAGTTTAAAACACTGTGTGTGCAATCATGACTCTGTCAGAGGCTAAGCTAATTAAACATGACATCATTCCAGTGCCTAATTAAAGTGAAATATTAAGCTCATCATTCACGTAAGCAAGTGAATTGAGTTTAATGAAGAGGACAAATTCTAAGAAATGAAAACATCTACAGAATCGGTATATTCTCTGTTAAAAACATCTAGTGAAACAGCCCACTTCTAGCATATGCTCTCATTTTAATGTTTGACACCTAATACTGCACTGCATGCTGGCCTTTGGGAAATCCAGGTTCCAATTTTCTGTACATCGTATTCAGCATCACATAGGAAAACCCTGTAAAAGCAGAAAATATTATTTGACCCTATAAACACTAACCATGAGTTCTCCATCATATCTTTCAACTATATAAATCACCTTATGGCCCAGATCATGTACTTTTTATCCATTCTGTTTGAAATTAACTCTTATATGACTGGAAAACTAAATGCCAGCTTTGACTTCCTTCTCAAGCTTTTCTCACCTTTTCACTATTACCATCACGGGATGGACAATTCATGGGGACATTTTGACAGCATGAAGCAAGAGAGACGCCAGAGATCTTGTCTGCCTTAAACTACTAAAGATCCTTGATCAATTTCGTAGATAGCCATAGCCCTTTCTGCAGCTATTTATCATTGCCACTTAAAAGGAAATGGAGATGGCTAAAGAAAGTGAAAGATGGTGGAGAGAGAAAAGACATGGAAATTCAGTCAAAAATATCAGGATTAAAAAACAGCATGATAAGATGAGAACAAAACACAACTTAATTTTTTAAAGGTTAAAAGTTCTACTAAAAATTCATTTTAAAATATATGTCCATCCTTTTCCGCCTCTAACTATAAGCAAAGGGTAATGGACAACCATGAGGGATTTAAAATCATTTGTTCCTTGGGTTTTGTCCGCTTTTACCTTCCCTTTTTGGACTTCCCTTGGAAACAAGACTCCTATGTTCCCTTTTTGGACTTCCCTTGGAAACAAGACTGATAAATTGTGTTCCTGTGTGCTTTTATAAATAATTAGGTTTTGTTCATCAGAGTATACACAAATACTTTCCTTTGAATGTATGGTTGCTAGATTTCCCCTTTCTCCAACCTTCCAGTAAAAATTTAACAAATGTTTGAAAAATACATTAAAAAAATATTCTTCAAATATTCAGCTTGTAGGTTAAATTGTTGAAAATGCTTGAGGAGGCAGTTGATGAACAATATGTTTAGTATTTCAAGGAAGGTGTCAAATGACATTTTTTACCGTCTCTTATTGAGAAATGATGGGCCATATAACAGCTCAACTGTGTGATTATGTGCTCAGGTGATTCCACCTCCATTTTTCTTCTATGTTGCATAGCAGTTAATACATTTGACTTACTCTTACTAGAGTATTTCAGAAAATTGTATAACAATATGGGGAGGTTTGTGTTTCATCTGTTTCTTAAGAAACAAGCAATTATTAACAGTTTTTCTTTATGTGCTGTACTATATTTGTTAACATGGAAAATGATGTGCTGTTCAGGTTCAGTAACCTAACAATGAACAGCAAGATGATTTCAACACTTGAGCCTCTTGCCTGTATGACGTCAGGCTTCAGAGTCGTCTAAATGACAACTCTGAAGCCTGACCAACATCTGTTCACAACATTTACTCTGACCACCATGGGTTTATTTGAGAAATTATTTAGTTGAAGAGCAGTGGAATTTGCACAAGGGTTGTAAGGTGAGTAATAAACTGACAGATGGGAAGATAGCTCTTCTTAGAAGTTAAGGCCTTAGAAAAAAAAGGAGAGAGGTAACTCATGGAACTCCTCTGTCACTGGTGTAATCAATTTAATTTTTTATTTTCTTGGGTTGGGACAAAAAGTAGGAAGGTGTTGCTGGTGGTGGGAAGTTAACAGATCCACTAAATCGAAATTATTGGCTTGTTGGACAGGAAGAAATGAGTTGCATTTGGCTCCAAGCTGAAGCACTGCGAATACTAAAATGCAATAGCACAAAATGCAAGTCATGCTTCAGGACTTAAGAGAAGAACTTCTGCTAGAAGGTATGAGTTAATCAGCTGAAAATGACCAAGAAGGAGAAAGACTGCTGCACTGGCTGATTGGAGGATAAATATCAGTAAAACTATAAGACCCTTTTGAAAACAAAAATTTTTCATGGAACAAAATTTCTGTTTCCTGTAAACTCTAATAACAGTGTGAAATTTACCGGGGGAGACAGGATTTTGGATGAAGTATCATGGTCTCGAGAGGTAGGCTATGTACAGTCCAAGAAATTTTGTTTTGATGTATCCCACTATGACAAGGTTCCAGTGTGATCCTTGATAGGATTTGTTTTGGTTTTTTCTTTTTTCTTTTTTCCCTTTTTTGCCTTTTTTCTATCTCTCTCTTTTTTTTTTTTTAAATTTTTTTTTTTTCTTTTGCAAAGCTTCCTGATTTACAATTTCACAGTCAGGTAATCATTTCAGTAGAATAAACCATGAGGTAGAAGGTAATTCTAAAAAACATCTCTAGGACTAGATGCAAAGTTCTCTGAAGTAAATTGAAAGATTCATAGTAACTTCCATGTGCTTTAGTTATAAAATATAAAATGTAAAGGTCATTTTAATACATATTTCCTGCCTATAATTAGGTGGTTTTGATGGAAATTTGAGAAAAAGCAAGCAGGGATAAAGATAGTATATAGGTAGCTGCAATTTAGGTATCCTGATAATCTAACAGTGCAGCAAGTTACTGAGATAGATACACCATTCAGTGCTAGCCCAAAAGATTACTCAGCCTCTGGGTAAAATTAATTAACCTTTAAGCACCACTTAGCTAAATCCTTCTTTACAAGTGTCTACCGCACTGTGACAGCTTTAAGCTGTTTACAGTCCTAAAACAGAGAGAGAGAGATATGAAAACCTAGTATGCCTTTCTCCACTGATAAAATGTATGCTGTATATTTATTGACTTGTAAATTTTGACAATAAAAATGAAAGTGGAAGTCATTACAAGGTTTTCTTGTACATTTTTTTTATAATTTATGACTCTGCTACAGTGCTTTTGCAAACAAAACACTCGTTGCCATAGCTATCAATTAATATACCTCTGTTTTGTAGAGAAAACCCTCATTTTATTTCATCCAGTTGATTTTTTGTAAGAATATGGAGAACCCAAGAAACCCAGTTTGGAAAAATTATATTTGAGAATTCTGAAAAACCTGATTAGATAAAAAAGATTATGTTGGGGGTAGGAAGTGCAATTCGGCTTTCAGAAAGGAAAGCCTGGCTTAGAACAAATGCTTCTTCAACTGTGAATGGAAGAAATAATGAGGATTCAGAAAGAAAAGTAAAGCTGAAGCTGAAAGACAAAAGAGGCCAGTCAAAACAAACTGCAAAATGGAGCAGACACAAAGATTAAGGCAACATCCACTATATTCCTAAAATCTCCTTCTGAAGAGGACTGCAGTAGTCCCAGCTTGGAATGGCAAAATATATCGAAGAACTGTAGCCCCAAATAAATTCCAGAAGATTTCCCAGGAAACAAGGGAAATCAGGAGAGTCATGTTTCCTTGTAATTTTATGAAGGATTGCTACAGTATTGGAACACTGTACTAGAGGACACTTCTGTGTCATTGAGACAAGCTGAGGAAAGTATGGTACTATTTTAGGAAGAAGAGACAAGCAACATCAAATCGTTTGTAGGAGATTACCTGTACCTTTGTAATTTGCCATGTAAATCTCAGACATACTAGAACAAACAAGGATTTTATTAAAAAGATGAACAAATACAGAAATTAGCATAATCCAAGCTGCTACATAAGTTCTGGAAGCTTATTAAAGAAAGGAATTTTTATTTTTTCATAGCAGAAAACAAGGTCATAAGTAGAGACATGATGAGTATGTCCAAATCATCAAAGCACAGGATATTCAAAGCGGGTAATCAAACTAATCAAATTGAACTGTGGATGAGAAAATTACCTTGTCAATTTAAATAATGAAAATTTACAGAGGAGTCAGGTTTTTTTCTGTTTGTGATAGTAAACCATTTTTTTTTAAATATAGTGTTTTTTCTTTCTACTGAAGGACAAAAAGTTCTGTAGGATGTGTGTCTGTGGGGCAGAATCTACTTTGATCTCAGATTCTTGCAACAATAAATTGTCTAAACATACACGCAATGTATCTTGGCTCTCCTTCAGAAAGCATAGTAATACTTACAAAAAATTTGATTTATCATGTTTTCCTCCAGTTTCTTATTACTACAATTTATTTTGTTTAATCCCTTCTGAGAACAAAAGTTAGTCTTTCCAAAGACTTTGTGCAAAGGTGGGACAGCTAAAACTTACACACTGTCAGCTTCTGAATACCACCACCACTTTTATCTCCAAAGAATCTACAAAGTAGTAAGAGGGTAACTGGGATTTAATTTTAGGAAACTAATAAGTAAGCAGTACCCACACCAACAGCCACAGCTCATGCACATAAGCAAAATCAGAACTGAAGGAGACCTCCATCAAAACAAATATTTCTTTACCTTTGTGGGAAGGGCTAACAGTTCAGACATTTTGCGAACAAGTAGTGTGGAAAAAAACATTATTTATCAAAGCTCTTATCAGTCTGGTGTAAGACCAAATTCTTGCCTGTTTATTGCATGTCTTTGACAACTGACACAGTAAAAATAAGTAAATTGTATGTGGCCACTTCTTCACCTGGCCATTACTGGCTCCTCCAAGGTAAACACATTGCAGCTGGAAAACGTGGCAGAAGATCTCAGTTACACTGGGACAGAGAAAATAGGGGAGGAGGCATGGCTGAGTTCCACAGTCTCTGCTGATCTCCTCCCATGTACTATGGCAATTTAAAGAACAGGGGTAAACATATCTGTCTCAGAGATTTTCCCAATAGCTACGAGGAACTGGTCTCCTCATCCCACAGAGATACAGGGCTGTTTGGGAACAGCAGACCCACTAAGAAGACATTCTTATGCTTTAACAGTGAGGAAGGCAGCACTATGGAGCAGTCATGTCAGGGAAGCACAATTTACTCTTCAACCAGTTCTTGGACCTTGCCCTTGGTACTGGTAGGAAAAAAATTTAAAACAGACATTTTTAGCAGCACTGCATTTTGTGTGGATCACAGAAATCGAACACTCATTTTGAAGGATTTTTACACATTACTTCAAATTGATTATACCTTGGATGCTGTGGCAGTTGCCATCTGATTTGCCAAGCTGGATCTTAAACTGTGTTTTGGCAGGACATAGCAAGACAAAGTCAGTGACAATTTAATGAGATGGCTTTGGCTTCTGCGCAAAAAACAGAAAAGCCAAAGGCACACCAGTTCCAAGTTGTGAGCTCCTGTCAAAGCTAGTGTCCCAAGGACATTACACAAAGTATGCTTATGGAATCAAGATGTCCAATTTTAATCCCAATCCCTACCCAGAGTCCTCCATCCTATTGTCATTGGGAGTCCAAGAACACCTGCAAGGCTGTGCAGCACTGGGTTCCCAGCCTTACGTACAGCACAGCCTTGCCTTAGGGACCACTTACTGGCACATATCTATGCCTAGATTTTCCATAGACCCCCAAAACCCCGAGATTTAAGAAGCACATCAGCTCTTCAACAGACTACCTTGCATGTACACCATTTGTCATGCAATAGAGCAACTATGCACATACATGCAGAGCACATGCTTGCCCTATGTCCAGACAGATCTGAACTTTCCAAGAGTAAATCTCCCATGCACAAATGCCCCCTGAGCTGCCCCATGGCAGGTGTGTCAGATTGCCTGAGGCCATCACTAGCAACAGTTCTGCCAGGAAAGGGAGAAAAATAAGCAAATATTTGGACACATTCCCCTCTGGCAGTTGCTCCTGAAGGCAAGTGAAATGTCAACAAAACCCAGGCTCGGTGTTAACAGGAAGGAGAAAAGGAATAACAAAGGAATAAGTTTAGCCTAAGTACAGAAACTCTGAGGACCTTATCTATAAAGGAGACGGAAATTGTTTGTTAAAGCTGGAAAGAAAACATGCCAGGAAAACACTGTCAGAGAGTGAAAAATCATCCACAAAGTGGATTTCTCATTATAGTACAGCAATAGAGGGCAAAATGTTGACGGTTATTTTGCAGTTACCTATGCCTGACCAAAAAAAAAAAAAAAAAGGGGGGGGGGGGGGGGTGGTTGTAAAAAAAAACTAACCACCTTACAATACAAACGGATTGTAGAGGTAGGTCTCAGAGTCCCACTTTTCAGTGACTAGGGAGAGCATGTCATCCAGGACCATGATCCACAGCAGGAAGCATACTGTAAAGTGGTACTCCCTTTTCATATGACTCAGAATTTGTTTACCGACATTACAGAGGCTCTCAGTGAGCCAAAGCTCAGACAGGTGAAAGGAACTGATAGATACATATGCATCACCTAAATGACTATAGCTCTTAGCAAGCAAAGACCCTGCCAGGTGAAAGGAACAGATAGAGGCAATACCAATAAAACTTTACTAAAAGTCTTCTATTTTCACTCTACAAAATAGCTTTTCTAAAATGTGCAAGATAAACAAAAATCGTGGGTTATTTGCTGCAGTAGATGGGTGTATTTTATATATTTAGGATAAGCAGAATACTTCATTCATGGCTTTACTTTTTGTGGATGATCCAGCTGTTCTGTGCTTTAGCCAATAAAAATGTTCACATGTCCCGGAAAAGCAGCAAATGCAAGATGAAGCACCATCCAAAACAAGTACCTATAAAAGTAGGTTGCATAGTCTCTTGGAAATTGTATTAAACAGTGATTTGAATGTCAAGATAATAAAGATATATAAACTCACATCTGCATTTTAACTGACAATCTCAGCATTTTTCCACATTTAAAACACAATGGATTATAGTTGCATGTTTTCTGGTAGATGTAGATGTAGCCACGAGAAAAATTTCTGGGACAGAGATTACAAAAAAGCCCTTAATGATTAGTTCATAAATCAAAGATACATATGTCACATTTTATAATAATGAAGTCTACCACAGCATTTGAAAATCATCTGTCAACATAAAACTTAATGACAAAATAAATTTAATTCCTTTTGCTGTTAATTTTTCTTCCAGCTGCACTGACTCCAAATAGCCATCAAGGAAAGATCCTCATTAGCTGCTAAGTCAGTGTGGCTTTAGAAAACAATTCTGTAAGCCTTCTGTGTTTTCTAGCTACCTCACTTTACAAGAGTTTGATGAAAGATGTATTACACTAGCTCATCACTAGCCCTGGTTCCAACACTTGCAGTTACAGAATTAGCACACTAAAAAGCTTCTGGAGGGGAGTTCAGCATCCTGAGAAGCCCTAGAACAATTACCTCTTAAAGGAACAGACTGACACATTAAGGGTACATTTAAGCTCTCCCCTCCTTTTTTACCAATATTAACAGAAATCTGGATTTTCCCACTGGCATCTTCTGTTGTTACTTTAAGATCTTGCATACAAATGCTTAAGCCACCATGTTGAAGGCCACCTCTTTCCCCTTTGCCAAGTGTTTAGTTTGTATTTGGTTATCTGTGTTTCTAGTCTCAAGGGAGCACCTCTATGATCTCTTTCAATTTCCTGTCTGAATGTTTTTGTTGGTTTTTTATGATCTTCCTCTCCTTTACCAAAGATGGTTATAGCTAGTAAAACGCCAGACTGTTGAGACCCGACCTTGGATCTTGCTGCTTCTCACAGGATCTCTCACCGAAAAGCATCTTCTTTCCTTCACACACACACCATGAGCTGTGTGGACACACATTACTTACAGTCCTTTTGGAGGTTCACCTACATCTCCAAGTCCCCTCTGCAATTCCCCAGACCATGAGACGTGTAGTTTCTACCTCCATTTCTTACAATGAAAAGGACTGAGCTCATTTCAGAATTAATCTGGAGATTTTTGCGAGTGGAAAGCACAAGCTATGTAACTTTTCAACACGTTAAAGAATAAATCCACTCTCAAATTAATAGTTTTAACAAGTGTACATTTTATCAGTGAAGTGAAAGGTATCGGCAACCCAAAAGAAGATCCAAAGTATATCCGAAAGCTCTTTAGAAACAGATACAATCAGATCCAAATATCAAAAATTCCACTTAGAATCTTCAAAAGCCCCTTAAAATATGAAATACCTTTTCATCCCCTTTTAAAAGGCTACGTTTTTGCAACTGATGGTTTCAGAGTTTTTGAAATATGGTTTCAGCTATTGGCTACAGCATCATCTCACTCCCTGTTTCCCGGATTAAAATATCTGAAATATATGAAAGGTGTTACGTGAACACTATGCATCTTAGTTTTCTGCTGTGAGAAACTGCACTCTTCTGCTGAGTAAGCATGCACCTCAGATTATATCTCCATTGTACAACTGTTTGAAAAATTGAATTTCTCTCTTGTGGATTGGAAACATGTTTTGTTCCATGAGACTAGGAGTCAAGTTCATTCCCTCTCTTGTTTTCAAAATGTATCTACTATACAATATATCAAAGGTGAAACTAAATATTTCAGTAAGGTAAAAATGAAATGTCTTGGTGGTAACTTATAGAAAATGTTGACAAAAATGGTATTTTCCTGAGAAATGTTTTTATGTTATCACATCAGTATTTTGTATGGAAAAATTGTTCACTTAGACCATGACAGTCTGTTCATCAAAATTATTTTAATAGCCACTTTGGTTTATTGAAACATCCCATAAAGAAACTCTGTGCTACAAAGTGTATTATATTGTGATTCAGTGTACCTGATTTTATCTCCTGTCAGCAGTGTAAATCACTGAAACTTCTACATTGGTGTGCTCTTTATCTGCACATCTTCCATTTCTGCCTTTGTATCCCTAAGTACAAAATGAGTAAAGAGATACTATGAACATTGTTCTACTTGTAATTATCGACATCTAATTAGTGAAAAACCTTTCCAGAACATAACACAGGTGAAGTATTCAAGCTTGTAAATCCTACAAGAAAATGTAGTTTTCTGTCATGTCTATTTTACAGTTTTACCATATTGTGTCTTCAGTCCCACCTCAAGACTATGATGTTTAACCATGTTTCTTCTTAAAATAATAATAATTAGGAATAAATTCTGAATAGATTGGAGATGTTTGGAAAGAAATATTTACATTCAAATGTCTAAATAAAGTCTGTAATAAAGAGAGGTAGAGTTGAAAATCCGGGTGTAGTTGGAAGTAAATATACCAAACTAACAGAATTTTAATGCAGATAGGTGTATGTGACAAGAAAGAGAAAGAAATTAAAGGTCACAAGTATATATTCTTTGGTGGCACCCTGAAAAAAGGGACATTTATTCTGTGTACAATAAACATGGCTATAACATACAGATGCTTTAACCAGAGAGGGAGAAGAGCTGAAGAGAAATAATTCATCTGAAGTAAAAGAGGCAATAAATATGACTGGATATTGTACATGCAAAGATCATTCAGCACCTTTACAAAAAAAACCAAAAAAACAAAAAAACAAACAATTTTAGTGACTTCCCTTGACAATTCTTGTAATTGCTTAATTTATGCTTATACAAGAACAAAACATACAGGTAATATTCAGTCTTAGCTAACTATACTGCTTCTGAGGTCACTAGACTATTCTAAGATATTTCTACTGTGTTAATTTTTCTACTCTTTAGTTCCCTTTCTGTCTCTACTCTCTCATTTTAATCTGCAATGCTGACTTGGTTTCTGAAAAAGCAGATCCTATATATTTTTTGTCTAGATGACTCCTACTGAAGAATATCAGACAAAAAAGCTGTTGCAGAAAATGAAATACCGGATATTGATTATGACATTCATGAAAAATATTGATATATCTTATGCAGAAAAAGGAGTATAAATTAACATCTACCTGTCAAGAAGATGACAGATATCTGTTATAAAATACCTGCATGGTCTTTTCTTTCAGGCTCAGTAACTTGCTCAAATGTCATTCAATTAAAAAGAAAAAAAAGTTAACAGACAAATGACAGGCTTTTTCACATACCCAATCATGGCCTATAAAATTTGTCAGCAAAGAGTGTTCAGCCACAAAGATAAACAAGAGACAGATGATTAAATAAGTCATTTGGCTTGCTTGCATGAAGCGTTATACTGCATACCAGACCTGCAGTCAGATTTTCTCCCAAAGACTGGTGGAGACAGTAAAAATCTTTGCTTTCCTCTGGAGAAGAGTTGAGTATGGTCAACCTGAAGACCTCAGCCCGGTGCAGCTCCAACATTACGGGCTTTCAGGGGGTAGAGTGATCATGGGTGGTGGATGCTGTGAAGACTCTTGTCTAAGAGTTATTGTGGTAACTGTTTATTAAGTCATCACCACCAAGCTCCTCAATTTAGGTACAGTAGGTACAGGCAAAGAAGAGCAGAGGGACAGAGAAGGATAACATTTGGTCAAACGTGGGAAAACCCGATCAGCTCTTTCGGCTGTTACCAAAGAAGGGCGGTAAAAAAGCATCAATAATCTCTTCATTCCCTAACAGTGCCTGACAGAACAAGCTCACCTCTCTTCCAGCTCTCAACAATTAGGCAAATTTAATAGTACAGGCTGTGGAGAAGCCAACAAGATTGTCGAATTTCATTTCCAGCAATCACAAGGAAACAGAAAGTTCTGCAGAATATTTTCATCTCGCAGACCAAGCTCACTGAGGGCCTCAAATGCTTGCACTAGCCTAGGAGAAATTCACAACCAGAATCTTCAATTCTAATGTTCTGCAACAGGTGAGTAGAATATATTAAACCAGTGCCACTGAGTACCAGTAGAAGAGATTTGTTGAGTGAAACTCCCAGACAGTCGTAGGAAGTGGTTCATACCCTGTGCACTGAAGGAAAGCACCCCAAATGCTTTTTGGTTAAAATTGAGGGCTTAATAACATTCTTGCTGTTTTCACTTGACTGAAGTACACTCACAGCTAAATTAGGAACACATGGATTAGTTTTTCTAAGTAGTAAATGGATAATACTTAGCATAGTTTTCTATTTTAATTCCTCAGATGTGTAACGCAATGCTCAGATTCCCAGGCTGTGTGGGCTCATGGGAATCCACTGAAAGCTAGAGTCAGTCAAACTTGGTACTTTGCACATCGCCAGGCTTCATCTTCTGACACTGCAATTTGCAAAGTTCCCTTTAGAATACATGTAAGGAAAAAAAAAAAACAAAAAACCTGTACAGAGCTCACACTGACAGATGCAGAGGGGCTAGTTCTAGACATATGTTTGATTATTGCTCTGTCCATGAAACTTAGAAACCTCCATTACCACTCAAGAGAGACGTCTCTTCTAATCAAATAATCTCTTAAAGAGCCTGGGCCCTCTCCAGTCACAGCCACTTTTTTTCTTTTGTGGGATGACTAAACTGTTCTTCAAAGTTTTCCAGCTTACCTTTAAATTGAAAACAAGCACCTACACAGCCCAAGCACATCTAGCTGAAACAAAGCTTTCACACTTCACAAAGTCCTGAAATATATTCTCAGTTAGTCAGAATACAAATGCTAAACAAGAAGAGTTTGGGGACAACTTTGAATTCTGATTGAATCACTGTGTTTAAACTCTCCCTTAATGAAAAAATAGAGCATGAGAATGCCCACTTTAGGGCTTTTCTTGAAATAGCTTCTCCATTTACATAAACAACCACATCCTTTAGGCTGCAAATAAGTGTATAAAAACAACTCAGGAAGATTACTTTCCAGCTAAAACAACATTACTTCTTTTAACAAAAACTAGTTCATTAAATTAGATGAGGACTGTTGTCACAAAAGATTTTAACCAGTTTTCATAGAAACATAGAATGGTTTGGGTTGGAAGGGACCTTAGAGATCACCTAGTTCCAACCACCCTGTGATGAATAGGGACACCTTCCACTAGACCAGGTTGCTCAAAGCCTCATCCAGCCTGGCCTTGAACACCTCCAGGGACGGGGCATCCACAGCTTCCCTGGGCAACCTGTTCCAGTGCCTCACCACTCTCACAGTAAAAAAATTCTTCCTAACATCTAATCTAAATCTACTCTCTTTCAGCTTAAAACCATTACCCCTCATCCTGTTACTATGCTCTCTGATAAAGAGTGCCTCCCCCTCTTTCCTGTGGGCCCCCTTTAAGTACTGGAAGGCTGCTATAAGGTCTCCCTGGAGCCTTCTCTTCTCCAGGCTGAACAACCCCAACTCTCTCAGCCTGTCCTCATATGGGAAGTGCTCCAGCCCTCTGACCATCCTTGTTCATCCATGCAAGCCTCCTGGCATTTTTGCCTGACTTCTTCTTTGTTGGGGTGCATTGCTCCTGAGCTTGAAGGAGGTGATCCTTGAATATTAACCAGCTTTCTTGGACCCCTCTTCCCTCTGGACCTTTATCCCATGGTACTCTACCAAGCAGATCCTTGAAGAGGACAAAGTCTGCTCTCCTGAACTCCAGGGTAGTGAGTTTGCTGTGCACCCTCCTCGTTGCCCTAAGGATCTCGAACTCCACCATTTCATTTCTTTGTAGTAACGGCCTTAGGGAGCTTGATTAGGACACTGTAGAGAGTGGGCTACATGCATAGGCATCTACATCTAAGCTAATCGCTCTAGGCTCCCTTTACTGTCAATTGAGAAAAATAGGTACTTCTGGGCCGTAATACATCTGTCACTGAAGTTCGTGGCTAAAATAGACTCACTGAACAATGTCCTAAAAGTGTCTATAACTCTTCATTGACTCTAAAAGGAGCCTGCAGTGAGGTAGTTTTCTGCACTGTGGATAACAAGGTCAGATGAGCTGGAGTGCACCCTACAGGTAGAAGGTTAGTTAAACTGAAAACTAGTTTTCTGTTCATTTCTTCTCAAAGCCAAGCTCTGCAGCTGGACATCATTTTTGTAATGAAATAAAGATGAAATAAAGATATGATTCCATGATTCTATGTCATAGCTGGGGCACAAATGTGGCTGAATTGTTTGTAGGGGAAGGCAGAGTTTCATGGCTGTTACTTTCACTTGATAATTTTGTGCCATGTGCCATGCCTCTTGTTGCTCAGTCCATCTGCGGCAGCACTCATGAATCAGGTCTGCAGGTACCAGCCAGCACAGCCATGTCTCTGTGCTGTGCACATCCTACTCGTTACTGCTCTCCTGCTCTGTTGCCACTGGTAGCAAAATGTGTTTTTCCACTTGGGACACTATTGCTTTTTTGTGTATGAGAACAGTCTCTGGAATCAGATGTTTAGGATCAAATGTTTGTTGAGGACCTCTGGGTCTTTTTCATCTAGGGCTAGTCATTTCAGTGGGCTGCAAGATGGTTTGAAGTTTAATCCTCACTTACTGTCACACTTATAAATGAAAGATATGCACATAGCCTTGTTTTCTCTGAAAATCTCAGACTGAGCAGAAGATTGAAGATAGTGTACAGTAAAAATCAGGAAATTATTAAGGTTCCTTATAAATATGCTTTTCTTTTCCTTTAATTAACCATCCCTTGCAGAGGAAACTTAAGGCTTAAAACACTTTTTTGTTAGCACATTTACAGGTCTAAGACTTCCTGTTAGTTTTTTATTCTAAAGCAATTAGTAAGAGGAAGGAGTATTTTTGCAAGTACTAGTCTTAAAAAGTTTTTCTTTGAAATGTTATTACACTCAGCATGATGCTTTTCTGCAGTTGACTCAATAGTTTAGTTTCAAAGTTCAGTGAGATGTCATGAAACACCTTCCCTAGATTTTGAATAAGACCTTCAGTATACAATGTGGCAGAAATAATTAGATATGGTTCATAAAAACAAAAAAAGTAGGATATTACTTTCATCATGCTCAAGAAAATTTCTTCAGGCTTACACAGAAAGGAGATTTTCCTGAAGCAGCCAAAGTGTCCCAAAGGCATTTCTTGATACATTTTTCATATATTTCAAAGCAAAAGAGACATTCCAGCCTTAAAACTATTCTGCTTACAAAAAGGCCCATTCTGCTTTATGCTAAAAACATTATATTTCTAGGATCCTCTTTTCAGGCCCATTTACACTGTGAGGAAAATAAGGTCCTAGAGTAAACAGCTATGGACAGTTTTTATTAACATGTTGATGCACAGATTTTTTTGAACTTTAATGCTCTATATACTGTCAGAAAATTATTTTGTTAGCAATTGATACATGATATTTGTAGTTCCACGTCATGTTGGTGAAATGTGGCTGATCACTTGCTTTGTGTTTCCCTCCTGTTAAGCACACAGTAGTGAGGAAAAGGATTAGAAGAAGCATTTGAACTTTGAAGTTCTGGAGTGTATGTAGAGGAGTAAAAATATATAAATAAATGATTGTTCTTTACTGTGTATGGTTATACAAATATTTATTAAAATTTCTTGACTGGATGTGGTACCCAAACGTAGTCTTCTCTTGTCATATTCAGGCAAATTGCATACATACAGCAACACCCCCTCTAAGTAACACAGGCAGTTGTGTATCTTGGGCTTTCTGTGTTTGGATACATTCAGAATTGCAAGGACCATTAACCACCAATGGTGTAATTTTTTTCCCACTCATTGAAAATAAAAAATGGACAAAGCAATCTTCATTCATATGAAGATCCAACTTCAATTATTCAATGACTGAATCTGAATTACACAAATGTTCTAAAAAATAAATTTATCAGTTTGGCTGACAGAGGAAGAAAGAAGTGCTGTGGTGCCTAGGAAAGTGGAAGCACCAGCCAGTAGTGCCTTCCTGGAGTTTTAAAGATCCTGAGCTGAAGCCAGTGGAAGAAGAGGGCAGCACG
>NW_010122742.1:26739-39776 GCF_000699245.1 Pterocles gutturalis
CAGCCACAAGGCTGAGCTCATTCCAGAGTCTGAGTCTATGGCACCACAGAAAAATGTAATGGGGGGTGAATCTATCATCTATCACTTGCTTCTGTTATCAGTAGACTTAGCAATCCTTTTTTAAAGCTCTTACTCCCTTACAATGTTTTTCCTAGGCTGTTCCATAATGATTGCGTGATAGAATTGCAAGAGCATTGAAGTATCATCATTTCAGTGAAAGTTAAGTACCTCAGGGTAAAAATCTCTTATATGCCTTTCCACATGCTTTGCTGCCTAAATACCCCCAGAAACTGGATCCTTCATAGCCACTCAGAAACAAAAGAAAAAAAATTCAAATGCCATACTCTTCTCTTATTTAGATTATATAGCAAAGCCAGAGCAAAAGCAGCAGTAGTCAAATCTGCAGTCTTTCACCTAATGCTGTGTTCACAACATGGGTTATTCCCAATGACAGTTGAAAAGGACTGTGTTCAAAAGGTTTCTTTTTTTTTTTTAATTTTTTTCACCTCTTTTTCAGAGTCTAATGAATTTCAAGAAGAACTGGCAAAATTTTTAAACTTAAAAGATGAAAACAACTGTATAAATTTACTTTTGTAAAGTTATAATAAATAATAGATATATAACCCAATTCAAAGTTATACCTAAAAAAATTAGAAATAATTACTGCTTAATCGTCAAACTCTGCATAGTGATAGTAACTTTGAAAAGGGGCACAATTTATGATCTATCAATTTTAATTTGCTTCTCATTTGTGGTTTCGGTTGGTTGGGGTATTTTATATTTTTTTCAGTCAGGTTCACTTGATTCCCTAGGTAAATAAAAATGCAACCTGGAGATGATATTCTGCTAATTATTTTTCTGCCATTTGGCATCTAGTTGGCATTCTTCTTTTTCAAGTAATTTAGAATTATCTTCTGCAGTAAGCCATGAGATCAGACATTAAGGTGGTATGAGCTGGAACTCATAGGCATTTCTATATTATGTCAAAATTTAGAGTATCTAGGCATATTCTAGCAGGACCAGCTCGGTCTCATAGCAGGGAACTCTCTGCAGCATAGATGTTCCTTCTGTACCTAAGGACTTTGGCTTGATTTCACACTGTCCCCTACCTTTGTGATTTGTGAGTTTGTGTTTCTGGGGAAAACAACAACAAGAAAACTTCAAACCATATACCACGAAACAAACACCACCACCACAACAATAAAAAGAAACAAAACAACAAAAAGATACTTGTGAAGTGAAAGCTGGGGTTGGACATAGCCAATATGTATCATTCTAAAGGGAGAACTCCAGCACACTCACAGATGGTGAAGCCATGCAAGTTGGCTTGTTAGAGGTGAAACAGACTGACCAAAGGATGCAGGGAATATGAGGGCATTTGCACAGAAGTATTACATTGGGCATTCAACAACTGCTTATGGCCAGGTCTGTTCAGGCAAAGCTCCTTATGGCCAGAAGGTCTGTTCAGGCAAAGCCACTCACACTCCTGATGAAGACCCAAGTGCCTAAAGTTTCAGGACAATACTTTGCTGGATACCCAAGGCTGTGTCATTAGACACATACTTTTTGTCGGGCTGGGCAACAATTTTCTTCCCAATAGTACTCAGAATGAAGAAAACAACATCACAACTGAATTTGTGCAAGAGCAAACAGACTTACTCCTTACCTGTACGCACAAAACAACTGGTTTTTTAAAAAGAAAGAAGTAGAAAGGAATAGTTTTGAAAGAATGGTGGCACTCTGCGGGCTTTTGAGTAACAACTCATTGTTTACAAAACCAGTTTCTCACCAACCCTCAGTTGCCTCTTGTAAGTTAGTAGCTTAAAGGCAAGTAATCTCTACAAGGTTCTGGGTTCTGGGCAATTCAGTGAGCTGGAAGAGATACGGATATAATTCAATATAGGCAGATTTCAGAGGATATCTGGGTATCAAGCAACACTGATGAAATTCCATTCAAATCAGTATAGATAAAATTACATTCAGTGTTGATAAATGCAAAGGAACCTGAATGAGGAATATGCAGACCTAACTATCTGAAGACAATGGTAGGTTTAACACTACCTGTTATCACTAAGGAAGAGATATTGGAGCCATTGAAGATAGTTTTCTGAAAATATCCTTTTCATATCTGTGGTGTCAAAGAATAAATTGAACTATAGAAATTACTAGGACAGAAAGAGAGAAGAAAAAATTATTAAATGTCATTGTATATATCCATGGTGGTATCTGTGTCTTGATTTCTACACGGAGTTCTGGTCACTTGTTTCAAAAAGGATGCAGTACAACTACAAAGGATACAGAGAAAAGTTTAAAAATTGAGTAAAAGTGTGGCATGACATCTGCATGATGAGAGATTAAATTAACTAGAACTCTTCAGGTCGTTAAAGAAAGGACCGCAAGTGGGAATATGGTAGAGGTATATAAAATAATGACTGGCAAGAAGAAGAAATATTATTCAGACTGTCATAATGTCAGAACAAAGGGGCATCAAATTAAATTATGAAACTGCAGGTTTAAAACCGAGCATACTTAAAACTATAGAACCGTCTGCCACAGGAGACTGTGGAGGACAAAACTCTAAATGGGATCAAAAAATAATTAGATCTGGGGAAGAAAATTTAGGGGCTACTAAACGGGAAATACTGCCCTCAGTTCTGGAAGTCCCTACACCAGGAGCTGCAGTATGCAAGCAGGCAGAACCAGAGAATGCTCGCTCCATGCCTGCAGTTTGGCCCAGGCACCTGCTGCTGGTCACAGTTAAGACACCTCCCTGAAGTTAGGAGAGTCCAGTATAGCTGTTTTACAGTTAAGATTAGCTGTGGAGACTTTTTCTCCATTGTTTTTCCATGGAAAGCCTAGAAATTCCAGTTTCCTACTGTTTCTGTGAGTGCATTAAACCCTGGGCTGTGAGGGAGAAACTAAGGGCAAGACGTTGTTTAACTCAATAGTTAAACTTACAATATCTTAAAGCTACATAGGAGGCAAAAGTTACAGACATACTCCTCCCCTTAGTGTTTCAGTGCAGGTGCCACTGCATTCAGCATGCTGTTGTGATGCCTAGTAGTGGATATTTTCTCTTCCCATAAGAGTGCAGTGTCATCTTTTCATACCTAGGTCAACCTCGTGAGTTCTGCTCCCAGAAGTGGCACCTACTTTTTAGCACTGCTGGAACTTAAAACACCCAGAAGTTGTTGGTGAAGCCAGAACAGAACTTCTTCATCGTGACTGCCAAGTTCTCAGTTTCACTGGGCTACGAACAGTACAGGCAGGGTGAACAGAAGGCACAGGGTAAAACGCCAGGCTTGAGCACCACCTCCTTTTGCAATGTGTCCCGTGATTCATGTGAGCAGCTCTGATCCTATCTTGTCAAAATGTCCAGAACTAGAGAGGGGAAAATATAGGAGAACTGCTTAGAGCAAAATAGTGGAAGCAGTATGGCACATAAAAGGTCTGAAGAAGCATGAAAAAAACTGCAAGCATCAATGAACAAAAAACCAGGAGCTTTGATTTCAGTGTAGCCTTGCTGTGTAAAGAGCCCTGAATAGGCCATATTTAGAAAAACAAGAACTAGATTAAGATTGTGTTCTAAATCTGAGAGGTTACCTGTCTTGAGCAGGAGCTGGTTGTCTCTGTCAGTTCCACAAGTGTTTGAAAAAGGAAAAGGAATTCAAAAGTTCAGACCAGTGGTGGTACCTGCTGCTGCTGCTGACAACTTGGCCTCATTCAAAGCTACATACATACCTGAGTACATGAATGTAAGCTGAAAAAGCTGAGCTGTGTGGAAGTTCATGGGTCAGTGTATTACCGAGAGCATGGTACAGAGCTGTAATGCACAGAAACAAATCTTGCATGTGTCTGCACAGAGAAACAGTTACCTCATTACCTCTGCAGAGCAGATCAGCAATTATCCCAGTCATTTCCTATTTCAGACTCCTGGAGTCCAGAAGTCTGGCTTTTCTAAACTGATGCACTCTTTAGATGCCTGTGTGTCCTGAACACCCAATGCTATCATTCAGGGAATGGGTAAGCAGATGGAGAAGGCTGCCAAAGTAAGCAATGGGATCTGCATTCACTGCTTGCCATATTAATATATTTGTTAAATAATACTGTCTCTATACAACTTTGGGGACAGGAACAAGGCAAGGATATTTGGACATAAGACAAACAGCATTATATCATTTTGTTCCTCATACTCCCCTTGCACTGTGCTCTGAGCAGCGGCAATGGAAGCAGCCAGTCCTAACTCTCCATTTCACAGTTGTTGGTAGCCTTAGAATAAATCTTAGGTTGCCTTTCCAGGAACTCCAGAGCAATCTGTACATTAACCCCAGTCGTTGTGACTTCTGTCCATATACTTAAAATTACTACTGGCATGAAGGTACAAGCACAGTTCTAGACCTCTAACCATTACTTGCTAACACAGCAGAAAAAGGAGAATGGAAAATCCGCTTGGATTTATAAAAAGGATGTCGGTACAATAAACCGGACTGAAAGAAATCATTGATTGCCAGAACTGTACACAAACATTTGCTACTTCAATCCACTTGGTTTCTATTTCTGCTACTCAAAAGGCAGAGCTACACCTTTGCCTGCACAGCAGGGAACAGAGAGGTTGTGCTGGGAGGGCATGAGTACAGGCAGCAATGCAGGCAGAGCTGGCAGTGGCGCAGGTACAAACCACCTTGCCTGGCAGCCAGCCTCCACCCAGTGTCATTGGCAGAAACAGGAACTCACACAGCCAGAAAAGAGAACAGTTGAAGGAGTTTTGACTGATTTATGGGTGTCTCAGGACTGGATGGGAAGAGTACAAATGCTTGTTGACAAAATGGAGCTGGAATCCACTTCAAAGCTGAGCAAAAGGGAGCATCACCTTTATTCTTCCTTGTTGAGGTCTGGTAGATCTCATCTGAGGCTATGCAGAAAAAAAAAAATAAATTGAATAAACAGAAATTCCACAGGGTTTCCACACAGACAGATCAGCAGATGAAAAAATGAAAAGGCAAGAGAAAGAAAGAAAACAAAAAAACCCAAAAAAACCCCCCAAAAAAACAACAAAAAAAACCAAACCAAAAACTGAACACAAACCAAACTGCTACAAGAACAAAGCAAAAGACTTTGTTCAGGCTAAGCTGGACTACCTTGACTGTTCTCTCTAGCCAGGAAACAGAAAAAAGATAAGGCCTCCCCGTTCTCTGCAAATATAAGTCCAGCACAAAAAAGTCCAGCACTAAAGGTATCTGGGAAAAGGAAACAGAACATAACCTTACCCTTTTTTTTTCCCACTTCAACAAGACTGTTTAGCAGCCACATACCGTGATTTTTATTTTTTTTTTAAAAGATGTCAAAATAGCCCTGATGCCTTTAGGTGAAAAGTACAGAAAATTCAAAACACACATAATAAATTTCTTAGGGACATATGAGAGCTGAGCTCAAGCTTTGCTCCCTCAGAATCAAAAACAAAGGCTTAAACACAGCCCAGGGGAATCTTATCCTTGGGTCCATTCTCTAAACTACATGCAGGAAAGATACACCCTTCTGACCATGGAGTTCTTTAAACAACAGCTCCCAATTACACAAGCCACTCTAAAGATGATGGAAAGCCACACAACAGTACACCAGGCATGTTGGATGCTTGATCCTGTTGCCAAAGACAGTCAGTCCTACAGAGAGGTTTGATTTTCCTGACTGGAGTTTACAAGTCTTTGGTACAAGTGGTAAATGCCACCTTGTTAAAAAGGAAAGCCAAAAGTGTTTTTCAAAAGCATGCATGCACCCACCTTGCAAAAGCGGCCTCTAATTTTCTGTATAGTTGAAGAGGTTTCATTTGCTGAAATGCTGAAAGCAACTACCTTTCTTACTGTAAATACACCATTAGCATAGTATTTATAAACAAACTTTAATAATCACACTCTGGATTTCTACTTGGGTATCCACACAGATATTAGGCTAGGTCAGAAAAGACAAGGAAGAATTAGAAGTTTCCCAGGCAGTAAACAGAACCTGAAACACGCACAAGAGATAATAAGTTAAACGTAACATGCACATTACTCAATCAACAGAGATCAATTCCAGCTAAAGAAGCAAACATAACCTTTTGAGTTTCTATTGTAAATGATTTAACCTGGAGTATCTCAGTTGGGGGAAATGGTAGCTGAAGCACATATGACAGAGTAAAATTTGCTATGCTATCAGTAGAAGCTATATTCACAAATTTAAAAAAAAAAATCATATTTGGTATTCATTGTGGGTCTTGCCAAAGCATTGCTCAGCTCATGTAAAGGCCCTGTTGAAGTGCTGAGCAACGTGGGCTTGAAGGGAGCTATTTACCATGCAAAATCGATCAACTTTAATAAGCTTAAATGTAAAAGGAGAATTGTGGAATATGCAGAGCCCAGTCCAAGAGTGAGTAAGGGAGACATTACTAAGCAGAGGGTGGTCAGATGCTGTATAGATATAACGTAAGCACACAAACAGGATGGATCTTGGTTACAACTATCAGTGTGAGGGCGGAAGGCAATATCTAAGTATTTTGATCTGTGTAGCTTGCTTGGATGAACATATGAAAGAAAAGTTGGAAACAGCACAGCTAGTTATTGGATCATGGGGTGTGGTTTGGTGTTAATACCCTGCATGGCAACATTAGCTAATGCCTTGCCAGGATGAGCTCCTTGCTGACAATAAACATGTCTCAGTCTTTGCTTCCTAACTGAGTTTGAGGTCTTTGTGGACCAAGCACAGATATAGGCTGGGTGGAGAATGGTTTGAGAGCAGCCCTGAGGGGAAAGATTTGGGGGTGTTGCTAGATGAAAAACTGAACATGAGCCAGCAATGTGCGCTCATGGCCCAGAAGGCCAACCATGTCCTGGGTTGCATCAAGAAAAGTGTGGCCAGCAGGTCGAGGGAGGTGATTCTTCCCCTCTACTCTGCTCTCGTGTGGCCCCACCTGGAGTACTGCGTCCTTCTGCAAGAAGAACAACGAGCAGTTGGAGTGGGTCCAGAGGAGGGCCATGAAGATGATCAAAGGGCTGGAACACCTCCCATATGAGGACAGGGCTGAGAGAGTTGGGGTTGTTTAGTCTGGAGAACAGAAGGCTACAGGGACACCTTATAGCGGCCTTCCAGTACCTGAAGGGGGCCTACAGGAGAGATGGGGAGGGGCTTTTTACAAGGGCATGTAGCGACAGGACGAGGGGTAATGGTTTTTAAGCTGGAGGAGGGTAGATTTAGAGTAGATATAAGGAAGAAATTTTTCACTGTGAGGGTGGTGAGGCACTGGAACAGGTTGCCCAGGGAAGCTGTGGATGCCCCGTCCCTGGAGGTGTTCAAGGCCAGGCTGGATGAGGCTCTGAGCAACCTGGTCTAGTGGAAGGCATCCCTGTTCATCACAGGGTGGTTGGAAATAGATGATCTCTAAGGTCCCTTCCAACCCAAACTATTCTATGATTCTATGACCAAAGTCCACCCCAGAGTCTCAACACAGCTGGATTATATGTACAAGGAGCTCTGAGACCACATGGATGTTATGGCATTCTTTATCATTGATTATTTGAGATGCTGCTATGCTTTCCACTACGCTGTGAACTCTTGTAGCTGCCCCGTATTTCAGTAGTCACCCCTATCTCTTCCTTCAGGAAGAAGGAGATGGAAGGAAGGCCTTTGACAGTTGTCCTTTCCCAGGACAAAGAGCTGTGTCTTAACTCTTAAGAGGGCACAGTGTTTCTAGTGAACAGAAAGGTGGGAGGTGAAACATAAAGTTTTTTTTCAGCTTCATTTCCCACCTCCCCAGTACACTATGAGAGGACAGAGATTTCACTAATAAGCTATGCCTTCAGGCAGACAACTTACTTCTAAGAAAGGAGCCTGCATCTCATTGACAAGAAGTGAACGAGCAGATCCTGTTATCCCTAGACCAGGACAAGTGGGTAAGTCTAAACTTGCATGAACATTGGTGGTCACTACTACCGCGATACTGTTGCTGTCATGCAGGATGAAGAGCTGCAGGTCCACTGAAACTGGAAGGTGCAAGAAGAGACAAAGCACTGTAGGAAAAGGGAATGCTAGAGAGGTGAGCCTTGAACACTGGTATGCCTCAGTACAGATTTGCCCATCACCTGTCCAAAGAAGCACAGCGTGACAAGTATTCTTAACTTGAACATTGAATGGCATTTAGAGAGAAAGTTGTCTCCTCAAGTTAAGAAAAAGATTGAGCTGCTGGAAGGGCAGCAAAACTAATATGCAATAGTGTACAGTGTGGTGAAATACACATTGGGAAAGGATACTCTACAAAGAAGGACTGGAAGACAATGTTCCTCCACTGTTCTTCCTCCATAGGTGCACAGATCTGCACGTAATATCCTGGACACCAACTCTTTTACCTGAGGAATAAAGAAACAAATGGCTCATTACTCTTTTGTTCTTAATTTGCTTACCTGACTTTTTCCTTTATCCTTGACTGTCTTTGCCAGCTGTGGTTCTGTGACTCTATCTCAACAGTTGCTCTTGATCTACTGTAGATTGCTTCCAAACCTAAGTACATTTTTATACAATCCTTGATTTATTTGTTCCAAAGTATCTTTTCAATGTATTGTGACATCTTTTGGATTCATTAGGGATTTGATACAATGTCTTTTTTATTTGTATATTACTTTAATGCTTTTGAACACCAGTAGAATATTAAAGAAGAAAATATGTATCTTTTGATGCCAAGAAAGATGCTTGGAGGTGGAATTTTTGTGTATCAGAAAGTGGCTGTTACAGGTACTAGTGAAGAGTTCCTTGAGGAATGTTTTACAGTTTTTGGCACAGAGCATTCTGCATCCCTAGGTTAACAGAAGTGTTGCAATTAAAAATTAGTACTTGTTTTAGCATGACACTACTGCATTTTAAGTTATTTATTTTTAATAGAAAGGAGGCAATCACCACTACCAACAAAAGGGAGTTATTAAGTGATTAAGATTCCTGCCCTAATCCCTGTTAGCCGCAGAGATCCTTTCAACACTACACATAAATGCATTTCCTATTCGTTGTAAGCACTGCTGTGGATTACATTAAATACTTTCATTCCATCTGGGAAAAGCAGTGCTTGTGATTTAATGTATTTGCTCTTTACACGAACTATTCTGCAACTCTGACAGCACTGACGGCTGCCCTAAGTGAAGGTATACGACACTCTGACACCCATTGTATGCTCCCAGATTATTAGGAGCCAGAACAGTGCTTTTTCTGGATATATATGCACGCCCCAGTTTGGTGAGTGAAAGTAATTTACAGGCTCTTGAACGCTGCAAGTATTAGCCACAGTCATTACAAAAGGGTCTTCTTTGTAGTAGCAAAGGGGGGGTGGGGAGGGGAAATGGGAAGAAAAAATGTCTGAGGATGTTCTATTCCTCACTTTCTCATTTCTGTAAGTGCATTATGTGAATCTCCATGCAGTTACAGATCTTCAAATGGGGAAAATGAGGTGTGTTACTCAGACAGGGCTGTTTTCTTATTTTTTAGTAAATGAAATAAACAATCCTCAGATTGAATTGCCCTGGTTACAGTACTCATCACTGGTCCGAGAATCTGACACAATGAACAACACAGAAAAGCTTTTTGAAATATCACTTCAGTCTTGTTCATATCTGGTGCAATTGCAGAGTTAAAAACATTTAACTAAACCAGGTTTCAGCCCATTTCCCTCACTCCCTTATCACAACTAAATGTACTGCTCCTCCCACACAAATATCTGAGTGACTTGAAAGCTGCCACATTAGCCCATGTTCAATAACAGCAGTTTAAAATCCACCAGAGTCTCCGTATCTAGCATTTCCAGCCAGCTGGCTCTACATGGTTTTCTGCTATAAGCAGCGACTTTACCAGTGTGCCTTGAGTCACACTTCAGAGGCTGTCAGAATTTCCTAGCACTCTTCATTATCTGGGCACAGAAACAGAGGGGAAAGGAGGATTTTCTGCTCTTCCAGCCTTGCTTCTCACAATGTGTATCTCTCTCTAGTAGATTCCTCTCAGCTGCAGGTCATCTCGAGCAGTAAGTCAAACACAGCCCCAGCCAGCCTCAGGGACTTAGCCCTGCCAGCCCAGGTGCAGCCTCCTTAGAGGGTGAGTAAAAGATTCTCCTGATTTCTTTCTGTTTAAACATAACACTTACTTTTCATTTAGAGTTACAAGGTGCTCAGGTTCTTATATGAGCAAATCACAATGCATGGGTCCATGCAGCAGAGGCCAGACTGCACTAGCACAGGCTTTTCAGCTGCTATAGATCATTGCTAGCAGACACTCTATATACCAAGTGTCTCTACATTCATAATAATGAAGTTTTACATGATGCACTTTGCCTTAGGCTGAATTCTCACTGTTACCTAATTTCTCCACCTCTCCTCTGATGACACCTTTTCTGACATTCTTACAAAAGTCTGGCACAATTTTTTTCCCTTTCATTAACATAGGACTGCAACAGAAATCCTTCAATGAACTGAAGATGAATTACATCTTCCCAGTCACTGGCTTGTACACAAGATGTGTTCATTTTTAAATCCATCTTCCAGTTAGCACTGATTCTGCAATTACAAAAGTAGGCAGAGTGGCCTTACCACTGCATGCTATCAAGCACCATGCTTTCAATGTCATTCTGTTGCTGAAACCACTCCCAAGCTAGAACTGAGCTGCAACACAGAAATCCCTGGTTTTGGCAGATGTTGGTTAAGCAGATTTGTATTTCATTCCTCAGTCGCATGTAAAATTTCACCTGCCAGTGTCATCATTGCCTCCAGCTGGATCCAAACATATGGATACACTCTACTATATTCAGGATTAGCCTTTCTGTAACACACAGGCCAGCTTTTTAAACTTAGATGTCTGAACTTTGTCCCATATCTATATTTAGGATCTCATGGATCTCATAAAGCTCCTTCCAGCTTCAGATTAAATAGATTCACTCCTAAACAGCAAAATTAGCTGAACTCACCTTTTAGTTCCTATTTAGTTCTTATATCACAGGTAGGAAATTCATCTTTATCAAAACTAATAACAGTAAAACAGTAATTTACAATGCTTGATTCAATCTCCCTCCTTTTCAGCTGGCTTGGTTTGCACACTGAGCCTTGGACCCTATCTGCCTGCCCCTGCACAAGCTGTATTTGTTACTATAGCTGCAGACCCTTTCTCAGTGTGGGTAACCAGTGCAAGAATACCTTACGCTGCTAGAGATCTTCACTAAATCCTGTGAAGATCTTCTTACAAATTGCTTCTTAAGAGCATGTTGTAAACAAAATCCTCACAGGATGTAGTGTTTGCTGCAGCCCAGAAATTGAAAATCATACTGAATATTATGTCTGCTTTTTAAATGTCAGTGTGTTGAGAGGAGTTTGTCATCTCTAACAGTACTCTATGACTCTGTGCATAGTTTTGATGCTAAAAGTTGTTTTCTTAGAAAAGACTCTACCATTGTGTATTTAGTCTAGCTTGCATCAAGTCTTACTCCCTGTAGATGATCAAAACTTTGAAGACAACTAAGTCACCTCAAATATTTGCCAAAGAGCAGTTGCATCTCTGATGACTCATTAAGGCATGGTAGAAAAAGAATCCTAACTTTCTGGAGGAAGGTACTGTGGCCAGCTAAGCCACAATTTTTCATTCTTTGTCGTAAAGGTATTTGTACTTTTCCCTTTAAAAAAAAACAAAACAAACAAACAAAAAAACCCCAAAAAACAAACAAAACCCAAAAAACAACAGCTTAGTTCAGAAGAAGAAGATACCAGGGACTACCTCAAAAAAGACTGTTCTCCACTCTGTAGGAAAATGCTCTCTACCCAGCAGAGATAGGCCAATTTTTCCACTTACAAAGTTGTAATCTACTTATTATTTCTTCATTAAATTATGTTTTGACTTCAGCTCCAAAAGAATGAAAAGGATTTGCAACTACCATTTGTAAGTCAAAACCAGTGAAGCATCAAGTCATATCAGACTCATAAAAGCAGAAGACTGTTTTTTAGATCAAAAGTTATGCACATGCTGCTTTGCAGCTCGGGTGTATCACATCAGGAGGACCACAAGAGTACAGTCTTCAGATTATAATAAAAAAAGGTTAAGTGTATGTACCATTTTCTGTTCTTACTACAATCATGCATATTCATTAAAAGATTATTTTTTTTTCAGCCATCCACAGCAGCAGTACAAAAACTCTGAATTATTTTGCCTAAAAACATTTGTTAAAGATAGTTATGAAGACACTGGACTGATTTAACCTTTTCAGTATCCCATAATTTTGACTTGCTGGCATCCTGCCCTTACCTCACAGCCCAGAAGCTGAAACCATAAGTGTTAAGAAATCAGCTGAGCTGTGGAAGAACTTTGAAAAGGTCACTACAATACATTCAGCTACTGCCTTTTACAGCTTCCATGGGGGCTGAAAACCACCTTCCTGTGCCAAAGACAGCAAGCACAAATCCAGAAGAATGGGTATGCATACACTGTGGTTTGGAGGCAGGCAAAAATTTATTCTGCCTATGCTCCAAGGTGGCTGGATAGAGGCCAGCTGTGATCTGGAAGGTGTATAGATATACTTGCATAGCAGTATGGCCCTGTGTTTGAACTAACGTGTTCCTCTGAGGCACATATGCAACACAGAGAAGTGAAATGTTTCACTGTATTCTCCATCTAGCTGAAAGAGAAGTCTCAGGCAATGCAACCTGAGGAAGCGTCATCCCCACGAAATGCCTTGAGAAAGAAAGGGTCAAAATCTTTTCTGTCATCCTCCTATCCTTCAAAGAAAGGTTTTCAGATACTTTATTAATAATGCAGATTCTTCAGCAAGACACCATATAACTCCAACCAGCATTGGACCAGTCCATAGAATAGAAAAACTTTTCTTCTGTTTGACTTTGCATCTCAGCACAGGAGACTATTTCAAAGCAGGGAGTGTACATTTGAACTCTGACTTCACGTAGGAGGTAAGTATGGGGAACAGAGAGAAAGAGAGCCTGGGAGGAAAATCTTTGCAACATTTACAGAAAATAATCACAGAATCACACAGAATCACA
>NW_010122743.1:0-3429 GCF_000699245.1 Pterocles gutturalis
GGTGGGGAGGGAAGGGGTGGATGGCACCCAGGACCCCCAGCCCAGCACCCCCAGTTTCCCGCTGATACCCTGCTGGGGGCCAGGGGTCCCCGGGTGCACATGCTGTTCCTGAACAGGACGATGCCAAGGTCCAGCTGCCTGGTGTTCCCGTCCCCACACATGCTGCAGGCATGGTCTTGTTTTTTTATGTCAGCATCAACAAGAGCAAGGGGCATGAAGCGGCTGGGAACAAGGGACAGTGTCCCTGGCATGCTGTGCTGGGGATCCCTCAGAGTGGTACAGGACCACAGCTCCTCCAGGGATACTTGGCTGCAGAAAACTTGGGTCATCCCTGTTCAATACCCCACTTATGTGCCTTGGGTTAGGGATTGGGCCTGGGGCATCTGGGGAGCCTCAGGCAGGTTGTTTCTGCTGCCATCCCACGCATCCCGGGAATGGTCATGTGCTAATTTTGAACTGTATTTGCTTGCATAGTATCCACTCTGCTTCCTGAGGAGGGACCCTGTCTTCCTCTCATACTGCAAATGGCATCAGATCAGCTCCCTGGAGAGAGTCACCCCTCCAGCGCCTTCCTCTCCCCCAGCGTCGCTCTGACCAGACCTTTCCACCTGGTCGCACGGCTGGCTGGGGCGCAGGTACCCGCTGCGGAGGTCACGCTGAGCTTCCTGCTCATCCTGCAGGCTGTGCACACAGGCCTTTGCCAAGTGCTTCCAGGGCTGCTGCACTCTGGCTGGTGCCAGCGTGTGCCCTGGTGCAGCAGGGTGCTGCTCACGGTGAGAACAGTCCTTGCTGGATGGTCAGCAATGGGGTGCTACCGCGCAGCGAGACCTCACGAGCTGAGGTGATGGCTAGATGGTTGGTTACGCTGCCAGCAGGGATGCACTGGCACTGTCTGAACAGAGCTGGCAGCGAGGTGAGTGTTAGAAGCAGAGGTTTGCTGGTGTAACTCTGCAGCAGTGTCTTTCACTTCCCAGCGCAAGTTTGGCTCACGGGGCCCCAGTGCAGCCCACACGCTCGCCCACTGAGCCAGATGATTTCACCATGGGCCAAGCCTGCTGCTCTCTATAGGACATGCTGCTTTCCAGTAGTGGATGAAAGCACAGCAGTGATTTTTTCCCCCTTATTTTTTGTTTTGAAGGAACCCAGAGACTTCTTTTTTATAGATATTAGTGTTGCGTGGTTACCTGGAAGGCTGGGAATGGCAAAGTTAAAATTGCATCCCCAAGTCCACTCTGTCTTTGTTTGTGTGCTGTCCTTTTCAGCCTTTAAATACACCATCGCAGATCACAGCTGCGGTGACAACAGACAGATCTTTTCTGCAGACTTGGAGCAGGCTGTTTCATGGAGTTTGATGTGTTCTGCATATTCATTATGCCCTGTTGAGCAGAAGGAAGTGCCAACAAAGTGTTTCAAAGGTTGCTGAAGAAATTGTTTGTTGCTAACTGTATTGCTAACTGAGAAATGAGCTCTAGCCATGTCCTGTCGGGAAGGGACTGAAGCTGGGCAGCACGGGCACTTCGGGTGAGTGCCTGGCCACACAGTACTGACCTGAAGGGTCACTTATGGAATATCTCTATATCAAAGCACCTTAAACCAGCAGCTCAGGGCAGGTGATGCCCAGAAGCTATTTGCTTCCTGATGCGAGCAGCTAGGAAAGGAAAGAGTCTTCTCTTACCTGGACAGAGCACAGGGACATTAACCTCGGGGACATTCTGGGAGTTGCTTTTGTTTGTGCTGCCTTCAGAGTTGGTAAGTGGCTGGGATGGGTTTCAGGTGTTGTTGGTGAGCCTCTAACTGATGAATCAGTTGGTTAATTGTTTAATGTAATTAGGTAATGGTTGTTTTTTAACTCTAGAGATTTTGACAAACGCATTTTTTAGTGCTAATAAACACACGCTCACATACATACACCTGCCTGCCTGAGAGTTCACATGCAGATGCACACCCAGGTGAGGAACAGATACAAGGGGAGTGTCTGCCCTCATCTTTGCCAATGCATCCAGCCATAAAAACCTCTCGCGCTTGCAGGAGAGGTGTGGTGTGTAGCACAAGTCCTGGTTAGGGGCAGGAATTCTTGGACAGGAGTAACAGGTAGGGAGGGGCTCTCCGCAGCCAGTGCATTACGGGAGACCCCAAGGGTGGTCAATGGCCCGTTATTTTGGAAATGAATTGGCAGATGATAGAGCACTCTCTCTGAACACAAGTGAGAAGGTCCCCTCCATCTCTACATTGACTTATGTTCCTTCTCTTTTGGGAAGGGTAAGCCAGCAACTCCTCCAGTCTGAAAATAATTTGACCAGAAATGGAGCTCTGTTGGCTGCGATCAGCCCTCTGATCTAGGTCGTTATGTTGTCTCCTAGATGTTTCACCAGCATAACCAGGGTGTTTTGAGAGGAACCAGTACCTGCAGAAAAGGAAGGGTATGGGGGATGGGAGGCACTGTGGTGGCAAGAGGTGTCCGCAGATCCACAGCCTCTGTGTTTGCCATGTTGTGTGCCATCATCCTGTGTTCTATGTCTTCAGGGCTTCCTGTTCTTGAACCAGTAATGTTTTATTTTACAGGGACCAGTGTGGACTTGTTTGAAGCAGCGGTTCTTTGTCGTGCTGAGGTCTCACATGTGAAGGACCCAAACCACCGCAGCTGTATTTACGAGGCACTGTGGATGACTTGATCTAACCCCGGGTTTGCAGTCTCTCCTCCATCTCCCCAAGCTCTGCTAGCTGTCATCTGCCCGTGGACAGACGAGCCTTTCTGGGAAAACAGATAAACTGCCCGTATGTCAGATCCAGCCCTGGGGCTGTCAGTTGGTCAGCCCTGACTTATGTCACCACACCAGCCACCTCCAGGAATGTGTCATTCACAGCTTCCCAACTCAGGACTTCCTCAGTCTGACTGTACTGGTGTCATCAGCCCGGTGTTATTGAGGGTGGATTACCCAGGCTGGGAATTAATCAGATTGTTGCTCCAGTGACACCAGTTTGGCTCTGGATGGCTGGGGATCTGGAAGGACTGCCCATGTGTCTGTGTCCCAGGTCAAGGCATCCGGGTGGGTGGGCATCAGTTTAGGGATCTGATCACCAGCACGTTGCAGACCTTCTCTTTTCGCTCTTAGGAGGGTGCTTGCAGTGTGATGTGCAGCTAGTCTGTGTTACCTGTGATTTTATGCAAGATGTTCCCTCCTCGTATTTGACCCTGATCATCACGTATCGACAACATAGCTCCAGCGGTATGACTGTGGTAATGTCTGCATGTCCCCAGAGACCCCAGGGATGAGAGGTGGCATGGGGAGAGCTTGTTGTAAGCAGAGATATGAACACTTTTATCTTGCAATGTTTTGCATGTGTCAGAACCAGTTCTTGCTAATTGCAATCGCTGATCTACAGCCCAAGATCTCATTTTTTTGCAAGAGTCTGAGCGCCTTAGTTTTG
>NW_010122743.1:3460-13119 GCF_000699245.1 Pterocles gutturalis
GGTGAAGGGCAGGACAGAACATTATTTAAGGAGTTTTGTAGGCTGTAAAATGAATGGTGAGCAGCTGGAGGATTTTTGGGGAATTTCCTCTGACCAAGCAATTCACACTGTGCATTTGAGTTTACAAGCCACCCACTGCTGTGGGGTGTGATTTACCTTTCCATGGAGATTGCAGAAGAAGCTCAGTAGCAATGTGAGCTACGTGTTTGGGTAGAGGCAGAGGGATCTGAGGAACCCCAGATTCAAAGACTCCTGGATGCCCATGCTTGGCCCTGCTATGGTCCTGCAAGTTGCAGAGCAGTTGGGGTGTGAAGACAGAAGCTAAGGCAACTGGAAATATCATCTGTTAAGGGGGAAGCTTGCCTTTGAGGGACAAATGTCCAGAAGAAGTCCCTTCACAGTCCCCCACGCACTGAAGGACAAACCCAGAGAGCAGAAACGTGCAGGGGAAGGCTGGAACTCTGCAGAGCTGTGACCTGAGCTGAGAGCCATCAGGTGTGACTGTCTGATGTTGCTGTATCCGAGCCTCACCGTGGGCAGATGCAGGACATCAGTGTGCATAAATCACCTCCACATCGGCTGAAACTCCTTGGATCTCTCAGCTGTATCACAAAGGATTCCTGAAGTCTTGTTTTTCCAGAAGATGCCAGGCATCGGGGGAGCTGCTGCTCTTGCATGCTCTTGGCTTGCAGCAGCCCGTCGGGCACAGCAGCTGGGTGACTGTGGCATTTGGGAAGATCTCAGGTTGGATAAGTCCAGATCGGAATCACTAAAGCAGGCATTTTGTTCCATGAAGGGTGGAAAATGTCAAGGGCACGCATCTCACAGGAGGATCTGCTATTAAACATCGAGGCAGTCGTAACACGTGGCAGCAACCAGCTCCCACCTGCCTTTTTCTCCATAAACCCTCTGGCCTCACTTAATCCATCGTCGTGCAAAGATGGCACCTATGTGTTGTGTGCTTGAGAAAGGACGGGTGGGGGGTCCCTGCAGACGGCGGCAGCGGGGATGGGTTCAGCTGCGGAGCAGCTCGCAGCCCATGGCCAGCTCCTCACTGGGGGTACGGGCTCCTGGAGAGAAAGAGCAGCCACGAAGCAGGGACAGAGGGGCTAAATCTGCTGGGCTCAGAGAGCCCACGCTGCCCACCGCAGTGCAGTGTTGGGTTTTTCCAGCTGCTTCTCCCTGCCTGGTGGAAGGGTCTCCACGGTCCGATTCCTCTGAGGCCTTTGGGGGGGGTGCATGCGGTGCCTCTCCCTGCACCGCCACGGGGCTGAAGGCTTTTCTCCCTAATGTGCGACAATGTTGGGACATCCAATTTAATAAAATATTCAGTATCAGCTGCTGGAGTTCTCTATACCATATCTTGAAAGGATCCTAGTGAATCTCTGCTACACCTGTAACGCTTTTCTAGCAGATTCATGTGTTGGCAATCAGGAGGTTAGAGATGGGTGCAATGCACTGTCATTTTTTATTTGTTTAAGGATGACCACAGTAGTTTGCAAACCTCCACTTGGAAGCTGAGAAGTCCAGCAGAGGCCATGGTGCTGTAAACACTGAAGCAGGAGCAAATTCCGATGGCATTTCTCCAGTTTGGCTTTCAATAAGTACATCAACAAGCCAAGATTTAGAAGTTAAATATTAAGCTTCTTGACACAGAGTGTAACTCCGTGTCTTACACCAGTCTCTGACAAAGAGGACTGGAGGGATACTGGCCAATGGCAAATGATTTCAGACACCTGTTACCAAACAGATAGGTCTGATGTGGTCCAGTGAGGGGACAAGCACCATTCTCTGGGAAGGACATGGGGACTCTGGTGCCATCAGGGCCACGGATCCCAGCACAGCCCAGCAAGGTTGGGTGGGGGATCTGAGTTCCCCCGGGGCTTTGCAGCAGGACACATCATCTTCTCCTGGGGAGGTGCCCCAGGCACCACCTGCTTGGTGATGGGTCTGTGGAGTTGTCACCCCACACGCGGTCTGCAGGGAAGAACTTTGCCTGGCACAGTCACGGCATTGTGCCTTCCCTCTGCAGTGCAGATGCATTAGTGCCTGTGGGGCAGGAACAGGCTCGTGGCAGCAAATGCTTCCTGGACAGATGCACTGGAGAGAGATGGGGTGAGGGTGGGTTTCACAGAGGGCAGCCCACAGATATCCATCAGAGAAAAATTTTCATTAAGATTAAAAAAACCCCAAAGAACACGGAGGAGAAGCGAAGAGCCCAAGAGGGGCACAGTGCGGCTCCTCTCCCGGGCACGGGGCACTGACGGCACCTGGTCTGGTGGCTGGGCAGCCAACAGCAGCAGCCTATGGATGCACTGAACAGCAACCCAAAATTCCAGCTCCCTGATCTCTGCATGGTAAAAGGGTCCTTCAGGAGAGCTGAATCCAGGTGCTGCATTATCCTGTGATTCCTCATCTGCATTTAGATGGAAACACTTCATACAAGGCAGGAGGTGTTAGGCAGAGACTAGCAGTGCAAACGGCCCAGGGGAGGGGGTGAAGGGCTCCCTGATGGCCCTGCTGGGTGCAGGGACTGTTAAATGCTGGGAGCAAGCACGACTGGTCTGCAGCTGGTGGCAAGCTCCCAGCAAAACTGGGTTCTCCATTAACTCTGATGGGATTTGGGAGCAAAGATGCCAAGGTTGTGCCTCCACTCAGCTCTGCGGGAGCCTGCCAAGCATGCAGGTGTCTTGCGTGCAAGCTCCCTGCACAAGTACTCCAGGACACACAGCCTCCTGCCTGCACAGACAGCGATGTGGGACTGTGTGCCCTTCGGCAGCATCTCACGTGCCAGGGCCTCTAAATGGTGCAAAGGTGATCAGCAGCAGAGCAGGGCATGGAGGGGTTTGGTGTTTATTCTGAAGCGGCAGATGCAGCCAGGCCAACAGCTGACCCAAGCACCAGCGTGCTCCAACCACCGAGCTGGCTTGCCAGTAAACAACTTCTTTGTAATTTTTTTACTCTGGGCTAATCTTGCTGTGTGGGGGCAGATAACATCACTGGAATTTTTCCAGTGTCCTTTGCAAGCGCCTCCTGCTTTGGACTTTGGCTGAGATGCACAAAAATGAGACACGAGCTTCCTCAATTGCTTTCTCTTGTTTACTTTCCTCCGGGGCTGCCGTGCACCCGTTGTGCTGGCTGCTTCCTGCTCCGCTCCCTGCTCCGTGCCAGCGCCTTGTTCTCGGGGAAGGTGGCAGGGAGGTGAGCCCTGCACAGCCACGTGCCTCCCTGGATGTCCTTGTGGGGCTGGGGCCAGGCTGCGGGCAGGGAGCAGGAGGGGCAGCGGGGTCTGGCCTCTCCTTGCTGATGCCTGCAGAGCCGGTGTGGGACCCTGCGAGGTTCTGCTCAGCATCCCGGCTCTTTGTCCTGCAACTCAACCTTGCTGTGCTGCACCAGTGCCAAGGCAGCTGTTGTGGGTTTAGACCTGCACCACGGCAGGCGTTGGCTGCACATTAGCCTCGAAGGGCCACAAGGCTTCTGGTCCTGAGGGACAGCCAACCACAATGTCCTGGTACCTGAGTCCCAGCCCATTCAGCTGCCTGTCTCCACTTTGCCAACTGCTCCCTCTTATCACCCTCAAGCCCTCAGAGACCCCCGTTGTGGGGTCTGAAAACAGAAGATCAGTCCTGCTTTGGAGAGAGCTGGCAGCCTGAGCGCTCCCCAGCCGTGGAGGTGCAGCCTGAGCCTGGCCCAAAGGGCTCCGGCGCTGCTCCGAGCATGGCAAGAGTCGGCAGCCTGCCAGGATGGTTTGCTGGCACAGCCCCTGACGTGGCACGGGACCGTGTGTCACCAGCTCCTGCCTCAGCTGCACACGTTGCCGCTCACCTCCTCCCCATGCTGCCACCCCTTCCCAGCACAGCCCCACGGCTCGTCGTGGACAGGGAAACTGAGGCACTGACCCAATCCTTCTGCTGGCCACAGGCTGGGCCACCAGCTTGCACAGCCCTCGCTGGTGCTCTGTTGATGTTTCCCATTTCTATCCGTCCTTTCCTTCCTGGAGTTTTCCAGGTTTCCATATGGTGTCTGTGACCCACATACCGCGAGCCAGCACACCGAGCCGGCTCTGGTGTCAGAGGGATGGTGCACATGCAATACCATGGGGCTGTTCTTGCGGGGTCCCTTCAGTCCCATGGCTGTCCTGCCCAGGTACCCCAGCGTGTCCTTTTCCCTGCTAAAGACAAGCCAAGGAGTAATCCCCTCCCATGCCAGCAACCCTTAGGTCTGCTGCAGGTGAAGCAGCTGCTTTGCCTCAGGCTGGGCTCGCACTGCTGCCTGGGCATATGCTTCTGCCCGCGTGGCCTCTCTGGATGCCTCAGTCACTGCCATTTCCCTCGGGCGTGATCCGAAGCAGAGATGGACAGAGCAGTGCTGCGGTTTCTCTGGCAAGGAGCCTATTGAGTCAAGCATCACGGGTCCATGCTGCCTCTGCTAGGGCTCCCGTGTGATGCCCTGTCCTGCTGCCAGTTCCTCCCAGGATCTGGCGCGTGGCGGTGGGATCAGTGGAGATGGACAGCAGTGGGGCTTTCCCATCTGAATGACTCTGTCCCCTTGGTTACTGCAAGGCGCAGTGTCCTCTGGGACATGGAGTCAGAGGGGTTTTAGGTTATTTCTTCTTATCTCTTGGTGCCTGTGTGGCTGCTGTCTTCAGGGAGATTAGCTGGTGGCGGTTTCTCTGGTCTGCTGAAGTTGCCTTGTGCAGTTGTCTTGCATTTGGAGGTGTGGGGTAGTCAGGGCCATCGGGGGGTGAGTCTTTGGCGGGGGGACTGTCGTGTGGTGTTTCTTGCATTATCATCAGAAAGAGCTGTAGCTGTTTATCTGCCTTCTCTTTCTCTCATGTTATGCAACCTCCTTTTCAAATGGCAGGGGTTGTGTTCCCTGGGTCCATGCAGCAATGATGTTCCTCCTGGTATTTCCAGCCCCTCATGGCTACGAAGGTGCTCCTCCAGCCTCACTCCTGCCTCTCTCACTCCCCTGACCCCGTTAGGGTCCCCAGGTGCTTTTCCGCTTTCCAACCCGTCCAAGTGTTGAGGAGGGACTACGGTGCAGCCCTGGGAAGATGCAAGCTTGTGGGTGGGCTGGGTGCACGGTGGCTCGGGTTTGCGTGGCCAGGGGAGGAACAGGGTGCGTGACTCAGGGCAACTGAAAGTTTTGTCCTGGGAGAGCTGCCTGGGATCCAGGTCGCTGGGACCTGTTTGTCAGGTTCCTATTTTTGTTATTCATCGGCTCAGTATTCCTGAAATCAAATCGTGTTGTTGTCAGCTAATTGTCGGCACATGGTGTCCGAGTGTGGAGCGTGTCCTGTGCGGAGTGCCTGTTTGCCCGGCTGGATTTCGGCTCTGCCGTCACCGTGGCCAGTTGCGCCAGTCCTGCAGCTGCCGCTGACAGGAGCTGCTCCTCTCGGGCCACGATGCTGGGAACAGCCCCTGGTACTGCCTGGGGACCTCCCAGAGCCGGGGCAGAGCATCACAGCCTTTGCCATCAGAGGAGACTTGCAGGCTCTGCAGTGTGTGGCTGCAGTTTTGTGCACAGAGGGTTGTGCACGGCGGCCGTGGGCTGAGCTGGCAGCAGGCAGGGGGGCTTTGCTGGGCTTTGGAGAAAAGCCCCAGGGCTTCGTCCTCCAGCTGGACCCCCCTGCATCACAGGTGAGCTCTGCTGGACCCTGGCTTGGGCTGTGGGCTGGCGACCGTCTCTTAGTTGTCACTGGGTTGGGGCAGGATGGGAGAGAGCTGCGTGGGTGAGTCACTGCTCTGGGAAGGATGAGAAACTGCCGCTTACATAGAGATGGGAAAGATCTGACAACAGGCTGCTACGAGGGTCCCTGACACAGCCTGAACCACCTCAGGAGGCTGTGGACATTTCTGGGGAGAAGGTATCTGGGCTGGCCATTGCTGTTTCCTTGGTCTGCAACAACTTCTTCCTGGAGCTGGACAGGATGTTTCTACTCAGGCCAAGCTTCAGCAGAAAAACCTGTTAGCTAAACCAGGGATTTCACTGATAAGTGTTTTTTAATTAATGGAAAAACTTCTACAGGAAAATGTTTGTTTTATTTTAAGGAAATAAAGAAACAACTTTTCTTGCATCATCCATTCTCCTTTTTATCATGGTGAGAGCTTACAGGGAGCACTACCTCCTTCTGATCTCAGAAATAAAGAAGAAAACATCTGTTGGTGCTTATCTCATCGAGCAGCTGTCCTGCTGCTGCCTGCCTGGATTTTAGTCGTCATGTCACCAGGGTGGCAATGTTGGGAGACTCGGGCAGCGCTGCTGACCTGGTGCAGTGAACATGCGCCAGATGCCCGAAGGTCGGCCAAAGCAGTGGGGCTTGTGGCCAGAGAAAGCCTAGTTTTCAGGTGGATGTGTTTTATTTTTACATTAAGAAAATGATCTGTGTGTTTAACTGAGTTTTCAATTTATTGGGAGTAACTTGAAAACATGTGCTACTTGAAAATGCCGGTATCCACTGAAATCCACGGGAGCTACTGGCACATGCGATGTTAGCAAAGCAGCTCGTGTTTCTGCTGCTGTTGTCAGGATTAGAACACCATTGCCCCTTTTGGGAACACTGATTGCTGAAGGCATCTGTTGTGTAAGGGACAAGCTGGTGAAAGCAGCAGAGTGCCAGGCGGGGAGAGAAACTGTCCTCCTGTCTGCCACTGGCCATGCTACATGCTTTTGAAAGGTGTTTTCAGTTCCTTACTCTGCATTGTGCTCCTTCTGTCCGGGCTCCAGGGAAGGTGGCGCTGGGATAGTCAGTGCTGGTGGGTACAGGGTGGGGTACAGGAGAGGTGGGAGCAGCTGTGGTCAGCCCAAAGCTGGGCAAGGAGGTCACTAGGATGATGCGGGACACAGAACTTGGAATCACGGGATGGAGCGATGAAGAACAGGAAAATGAGAGCCAGGCTGTGTGGCAAATCTCCTGCCTTGGGAGATAATTTGGCCACAGGCTGGCATCCCGCTGGGGAGCTGTGTGTGCCTCCTCACCCAGGAGCTGAAGCGATGTTCAAGGAGGTGGGGGGCAAGCCTGCAGTGCAGCCTGGAGGACTGAAGGCATCCATCCTTCCCCTCCCTTCTCCACTTGCCCCATCCTATCTCTCACTGCTGCTGAGTATACGGACAGGGTTGTGCATGGCCTGTGCGGGGTTGTCTCAAGGGATGCTCCTGTCTGTCTCAATGGAGAATTGTCCATGGCCAGACTGAGCTTCTCCTGTCACTGGGGTCTCTCTGATGCTACCCACTGGAGACATGAGGTCAACTGCTGGCACCCCTCAAAGGTATAATTTCCTGACACCAATGCCCAAGTGTCTCCAGTTCTGGCCTCGGCAAGCTCTGAATTTGGCCCTGCAGTTGAGAGCCTGAAATGGGTTTAGGGAAAAGTTGAGGGTCTGAAAGGAGAAAATCCATCTTAGGAAACAACAGCCCCTGGGAGACACCAGTGCAAGGCCGGGTGACAGCTCTGCGTGGAGTTACAGACTTCCTAACCTTGAACAGAGATGGTGGTGAGAGACTTGGGCCACCACAGCTCTACCTGTGTCCTGTATAGGTGACTGCGGCTTCACCACGCTGCGCTTGCCAGGAGCATTGTGAAGGCATTCCGTCTCTTGGGGTGAGGCAGCTGTGTCAGTGCTGTCCTGAGAAAACAGCCCATGAGGATGTACTCCATGACTGCATTTTTGCAGACAGCTGAATTGTCTTCTCACTGGGTTATCTATTGTTTTAGGGACTTCTAGCAGCACACACAGGGTCCATCAAGTGCTGGAACTTGCGCTAGATAAGCAGGGAGAGAGGGTGTAGGGATGGGAAGCAAGATCTCCTTCTTGCTAAGGATATGGGCATTAATTTGTCCCACTGTATCTCATGAAATGTACCCTCAACCTTGGAGAGAAATTTGGAGCAGCTCTCAAGCCCCCACCCTGGTGGCACTGCAGTCATCTGCCAGCTGTGCTTCAGCCACGAGAGTACTGATGCAAAGGTCCAAAGGTCCCTGCCCAGGGACCTCAGGAGCTGAGCTCCCCCAGCACTGAGCAAAGAGGAGCACGAGGCGGCTGGGACCAGGACGAGAAGAAACAAGCAGGAGCCACATTGCATCCAGGGCGGTGCAGCCCCAGCGGTCCTCCTCTGGGCGTTTTCACCTGGAGGTTGTCAGGTAAGAGGATGCTGGGTTTGGACTCGAGAGGTCTGGCAAGGTCCAGCATGGATGTGGGGCCTCCACGGTAGCCCATGGGGGCAGAGAGCTGCTGTTGATCTCCCCACATGCAGAGCTGATCCAAGTCACACTGATTTCCCCAGCACTGCCAGTTAAGATCTCCTTTCCCAAGGTTGTATGAGCAATTCAGTTTCCTTCTCGAGGCGCAGGGAGCAGGTGACGCTCTTAGCACACAGACTTTGCAGTACTCCTGGAATGATCACCCTTCACCACAGACAGCATGAGAGATGCACGTATTTCGTTGTTTCATCGTCTCCATTTTATGGCCATGGGGGAATGCTTTTAAGCTTTTGCCTGGGTGACCCAGTGTCACTGCTCGGGAATGTGGCAGGTGTTGCCTGTGTTTTGGACTGGTCCGTGCATCACTTGGGTCCCCGAGATCTGGGTGCGCAGGAGGCCATGGCGGGACAGCTGGGGCAGGTGGTGCGGGAGGAAGGGGAAGGTAATGCAGGGGAGGGGGTCCACACACAGGTGGGCTTTCTGGCAGCTGAATGCCCTTGCTGCTCTCAGGGCTGGGCTGGCAACAAGCACTCATTGAGCAGCTGTCCCCAGGGCGGTTGCCCCAGCGCTGTACCTGGGACGTGGTGAAGTCTGTGGCTGCAGGCTGGGCAGGCTGGGCATGCTCTGGCCAGAGCACTGTGTTAGAGCAAAGTTGCTTCAAACCCTTCGGATCAAGGGCTGACCCAATGCAAAGGTCTCAGGGGCTGCCCGTGCTCGCTGTCACTGCAGGATTGCAAGCACAGGTAGGCTCTGCAGTGGCAGCTTGTTGCAAGCCTGTAAGTCACTCAGCCCTGCAAGCCTTGCTGTGGCGTCCCTGCCTTGTCCTTGCCCTCCACAGGCTCTTTGCCCTGGGCCAGAAGGTCCCCTGTCCTCATGGTCTCTGTGCTGCAGGACACCAACATCTCTGGGACCTGAAGGATCCCAGGTCTCTCAGCCTCTCCTCATACAACAGATGTCCCAGCCCTTTCACCATTTCTGTGGCCCTGCACAGGACTTGCTCCAGCGCCTCCATACCTTTCGTGTGCTGGAATTTCTGGGCACTGCTTCTCTGAGATCTTGTGATCTCCTTCAGCTTCTGCGCACTTTCTCTTCTTGTGGGGGTTGCCGTGGTGTGTTCTGCTGTCGATGGCTCACTGTTATATTTGCAATCTGCATTACATGTCTGGACCCTTATGCTCTGACCACCGTGACACCCAGGGTCTGCCCACGCTGTGTCCCTGTGCTGTCCATCCACCCGCCCCTCCACCGGCATCCATCTGCGCTGGCTGGGAGCTGCGCTGCCCAAGAGGTCTGGGGCACATCAGTGTCTGGTGTGGACCTGGGCTGTGCCCGGGACGATGGGGAACCCCCAAGGCCAGGACGAAGCACGCCAGGAGGAGGGAAAGCCCTCTGGGGACCTGAACTGCTGCAGCCGCGGTGTTTGGTCTGTGCAATGTGTGAGCAACGACTTACCCGT
>NW_010122743.1:13150-23325 GCF_000699245.1 Pterocles gutturalis
AAGAGCGGTGGCCCTCCCCCCGGCTACTTTTGTGGGGTTAAAAGTATGAGCGAGTTTTGAAGCTGGTGACAGCAAGGAGCAGGAAGAGGAGATGTGAGGGGTTATAAATATCTGCCTCTCAAGGGGCAAAGCAGTGAGATACTAGTTTCCATGAACAGGCTCCTGGAGTGCGACACCCTCTTCCCTCTCTCGCGTGGTTGTGTTCCAGATAACAGAAACCACTGCTGATTTCCTGAACTATCTTTGTCATAAAAAAATGCAAACAGCAGCAGTTTATAAATAAGGCTTAGAAAAAAAGAGCTGCTATTCTGAGAAGCAATGAAACCGGCAGCTTTCCCAGCTCGACACTTCAATTCTGGTTCACAACAAGCTCAAGCCACCCCAGAAAGAAACCTGAAACTCTTCACAAAGAGGAAAAGAAAGTGGGACTGGGCTGTAAAGGAGGCGATGGAAGTGCCCTGCAGAGAGACAGGGTCTGGGGTGCCAGGGCTGCCGACCTTCTGCTGGCTCCATGCTGGGCTTGCCTCTTCCTCCCAAGCTTCACCGGAGGACCTACCTGTGTCCTGGGAGGAGCCCACAGATGCAGCTACCTGCTAGACTGCTGCTCCAGAAAACACATCGCTTCTTATTTGCTCTGCTTTTACAACCTGTGACGTTTCCACGCTCTAGGCTACATACCAGTGTCAATGGATAACACCGCACCTGGCCCCGTGGGGTGGCCAGGCGCTGAGGAAACCATCAGCAAGGCAGCAGGAGCTGAAACGAGGGCAGGGATGCCTGCTCAGTGTTTTCCTAAGAGTTCACCATGCCTCTGGCCACGGGGTCAACCCTGTACTGGGACTTTGGGGTACTGCAGGATCCTGTGTCTAACAGGGGCAGCGGACCCAGCGCTGCAGTGCTGAAACCCCACAAACGCGCCTCGTGAAGTTTGGCTAAATGTGGTCCTGGCACAGCAGAGCGGATCTAATGGGGTGGCTGTGAATGGGGAAGCCCTAGGGGAGGGTTTTCCTGAAGCTCCAGCTCTTCAGGAAAGATGTGGAGCAACTCGAGAGTGTTTTGAGATGAGCAACCACCAGCAGAGCCCTGGTAGCTGGAGGTGCTGGACAGTTTATCCTGCAGAAGGGACAACAGAGGCGGGCAGGAGAACAGTCTTTAAACACACAGAGGACTGCTGGGCAGGGGAAGGGTGGATCCTTCTGCCGTGTTCACGGTGCCCAGCATGACCAAGGGGCTTCAGCTGTGGGAAGGAGGATTCACAATAGACCCAGGGAAGATCTTCCTGCCAGGAGACAGCTCTTCATCTTGTACGAACTTTAAAATAGGACAATGCAAGGATAGCTGAGCTACCTGGGGTTGAAGGGCAGACCTGTCTTCACCCAACATCCCTTCTAGTTCCAAAGTGATGCCGAGTCCAGTCTATGAGCTTCCGTGGTCCAGGAGGACTGTAGAGCCTCTTGGGTCAGGGTCTGCTGAGTTTCCAGAGTAGAGCATCTGCCCTTTTCTACTCATTGTGTGGAAGTTTTACGGTTCAGGCCAAGAGAGGACCAAACACCAAGCTGTCTGCTGCCATGTGGAGGGGTAGGCATCCTGAAGGAGCTTCCTCCAGGGCAGAAAAAATGACAGTGCAGATAGCTGTGTGGCCCAAGACTCCTCGCTATTTGCATTTTGAGAAGGCCATATATTCTGATGGTTGTTCCTGTCAGGGCTTCACACTGCTGCACCTTGACAGGAGTTGTCTGGCTTATGGACCTTCCCACAGCCACAGCTTTGGGTTTCCACAGGGCAAGACCTCTGGTCTGGGGGCTTTTGCTGAAAGCACGGTCAGACCCATGCAGGCCAGGACACAGCTTTATTCTGGAGACTTCCAAGCTCGGAGTGTAACAGGGAGCAGAGCCATCTCTTCTGGAAAGAAGATCCCCCATCCCACCCTCCCAGTCCCAGTCTCCCGAGAGGAGTGAAGCCTGGCAGAGCCCCACCGCGCAGCAGAACAGCCCCTACAGTTGGTGCAAGAACAGATGATTTCCGAAATGTCGCCAGCTCTGGCTGTGCAATCTTTGGGCTTTTGCAAGCTACAGTATTGACAGAACAAGCAGTTAAACAAATACTCTCTTCTGCTGTAACGTTTGTTATTGTGGGCCACAAACCACAGGCAGCTTGGCCTGACTCCAGGATAGAGACCTGCATAAATATTCCCATGTTAGCAGTTATCTTCGAGATGCAGCTTCAGCTTGGGTCTTTCCCAGAGAGGATGGAGAGATAATGGTTTACAGGCAAAGGCAGATCATCTCAGCACACTGCCAGCAGGAGCTGGGGCCATGGAAACCTGCTCCCTGGGCTCCAGGGCTTCGTCTTCTGCAGCTCCCAAACCCACACAGGAATTTTCAGACAATGCATATTGCACATACATATGCACATATGCATGGAGGGGGCAGCAGGCTAAAGGAGAGTGTATAGTGTATTTGTTGGCAGCCCCTGTGGGCTCAGCTTTGGGGAATGACACTAGCAAAATGGCAAAATCCATGCCAGTTTTGAATTCTGTCACATCAAAAACCTTTCCTGTGTTCCCTGCTGGGCTATTGGAACCATCAGGTCATTGCAGCCAAGACGATGGGTTCTGATAATCCAACAAAGGTCCGAAATGTGGAACCATAGCACAGATTTCCTATATTGTGCCTATAAAGTCAAATGCTGTTTGGTGTGTTCCTTGGTTACCTTGTTGATACCCCTGACAACTAGGGATGGGATGGGGTGGGGTGGGATGGGGTAGGATGGGATGGAATGGGGAGGGGTGGGATGGGATGGGATGAGTGGAGAGAGTGCAGATGGAATTAAGTCATCTACTACTTCCTTTCTCAGAAGCAGGACAAGATGCCGAACCCTTGAGGCTTCCTGCAGTCATGCTTTCAGAGGCATGTGTGCAATCCTGGATGCTCCCCAGGAGATGAATGGCCACTCTTTGTGAATGACCATTCATGATGTCTGAGGAGGAAGTCCTCAGCCAGAGCAGATAACTCAGGGTGGTTCACATTCAAGTGTGCTTGGTCCTTGCAGAAGGCTGTCCATTTCTCCCATATGTCTGGCTGCTAAAGGTGTGTAATGATTGAGCATGCGGCTCCTTATCACAGTTAAGTGACCCTGTGGACTAAGGCACCAATATCAGGAGTTGCACAGCTGCATATTTTAAGATGAGATGCTGCAGTGCTGAGCATTTACCTAGATCCTCCCAAGGATCCAGCATTTTGCAATATGGGAATAGAAACCCTGTCCTGCCTTGCAAGGATGCAGCAGTGACAGAAGTACTGGTGGCTGTGTGCAGATGTAGCAGCTGCTGGCGCAGAGGAGGGTGCAGGTCTCCCTGCACGGTGCCGCCTGCACTGCCCTTGCGGTGCAGGGCTGAGCGCTGTTATTGTGTCACACTTCCCCACTGCGGGAAGCGTGTTATGAAAGAGTCCAGCCGTTATAGTCCCCTCCACTTGGCTGGCACTCAGGCTGCATTGGCTTTTTGTTCCTGACTCCTTTCCTGCTTAAGAAAACATCTCTGGTGATCCGATGACTGTGTTTCCTTTCCAGCCATGTGGCCTGTAACCTGCTCTGGGCTCCAGTGCAATCGAAAACTCCGTATAAACACGGTTGAAGGCTAGAGCCCTCCAGAAATGAAGCTCCTTGGACCTGTCCTGATGGGCTTTGAGTGTGGTCTGATTTCACATGAGCGCAGGAGGCTGCTGGGGTTCACTCTTGAACCCCACTGCAGTGGGACTGACATCCTCAGAAGCAGTGCTGTAATGATCTGACACCCCAAATGAGCTCCGTGGCCCCTCCAGAATGTCTGTGGAAGGGCAGTGAGCAGAGCACCTAGTCCTGCTGTGGCCATGCCTCTTGCATGCAGGCAGGCTGTGCTCGCAGCGCCTGGCCAGCCGTGCCTCCAGCCACCTGTGCCTGGAAATGCTGATGGAGAAACACGGGATGAATGTTAACCCTCCAAAGCAAAGCTTGGCTGGCCTCTGCAGGTGCATGTGTGCCACCCTGGTATAGGAGAGGGAGGGAGCAAGTGGTGTCAGTGGAGCCGTAAGGGTTGGGACAAGTGAGCAAATGATCTTAAAACAGCACAACCATGACAGCTGCATGCAGAGACTGTTATTAAATGTCAGGTCTCAGTCAGTCCTGCTGATTTCTTGTGAATTATTCCTGCCCTGGGAGAAGATACAGCTTTCTTCCTTTATGCCATCTGTTCCACAGCAAGCACAGAGCAGATAGTGACCTTAAAGTAAACATTTCCCCCTTTGCACCTTCATCATTTTATGGTTGGTCTGGATGATCTTAAAGGTCTTTTCCAACGTAAATGATTCTATGATTCTATGATCACAGGCTTTAGACATCACATCTGGAAAGTAAACTCAAGCCTTGGTCTGTGCACAGCTGCACAGTGATGCTGTTGCTGTCTCTCCTCCGGGGGTTGATGCTGGTGGAGCTCTCTGACTGCTCTACTTAAGCCACTGCACAACGGGGACACAGGAGGAATGAGCAAAGAGCATTTTTCTGGTGGACTAAGTTTTCAAACACAGTGTGTTTGCTAAACATGAGAGCCTACCTGCCTCCCAGAAATGGGTTTTATTTAGGTGGCACAGCTCAATGAGACAGGAGGGCCCATGGGTACAGTGGACGCAGCCCATGCTGACTGGAAGAGCCCGTTCCCTGCTCTTGATGGAGGAACGGGAAACAAGCGGTTTCTCTCCTCTGCTGGGGGATGTATCAAATGCACTATTTTCCTGTGCCCGAGGCACCACTGGCCACCTGACATGATTTTTAGGTAGCAGCAGCCCTTCTTGACACAGATTCATCACAGCAAGCCACAACCGGGTCACCCCAGGGCGCGCTTCCTGACGAAGGCCAGCCTGGGGAAGGATGCAGCAGTTCAGATCCTCCAAGGGGCCAGCGGCTCTGAGAATGTCCAGGCTGGGCTCCGTGTGGCCCCTGCATCCCTCTGGGATGAAAGGTGGAAAATCTTGGCTGTGTGCCTCTCCCACCCCCAGCAGAGCTTTGCTGGGCAAGCTTGGGCAGCTGTAGGACTGAGAGAAAAGGGGAAAAATGTACTAGGGGGTCATTTGTGGTGAGGTGCCAGGAGGATCATCACCCATTGTATCTTGTAGTCTGCTCAGAGGGCTGATCGCAGGACACAGCTAAGGGTGAGGATCCCTTAGGTCAGATGGAATTAAGCTGAAATGGACACTGCTGGGCTTGGATACGGACTCATGTTAGGGCGAGAACTAGCTGGGAAAATGTTCCAGGAACTTGTACTGCCTCAGCATATACAAATCTACCAAGAAATTGTGGAACTGGGCCAAATGAAGCAGAATTAATTCGGGAAAGAAAGGTTCAGAGTTCAGTTGAACCTGTTTCAGAGCTCGTTCAGAGTGAAACATTTCCGTGTTTCCATTTGAAGTGGATGTTTTGAAATCTCAATATTTTCCTGCTTTATGTGACAGCAGAAAATCACTTAAAATGCAGAATAGAAATGGAAACCTGGAATTACCTAAAATAATGAATGTGAAATTTTATTTCCATGTCTTTTATCCCAGCAGGCCAAAGTAAAATTTTGACATTTTGAAATCCCTGGTGGAAGTGATTTTTGCACTCTGCACTTCTTCTCTGTGGCCCAGGGAGATGGATGCATGTCGCCATGTGTCAATGACTTGCTCTGACTCTTCTGCTCTTCACACGATGCAGAGCCGCAGGTTTTGTCCTTCCCTCCTGTGCAGCAGTGTCCTTTGCATCTCGGTCATTGCTTTCCTCACTCAGTGCATCTGTCTAGGTGGGGAGCAGCTCGCTTTGATCACAGAGCATGAGGAGAAGGGGGGAGGAAGACGGAGGAGGGAGGAGGAGGGGTTAGATGGTGGGAGACAGATGGAAAGAGGCAAGTGAGGAGATGGCAGAACAGAACTAGTCCCAGGAAAGGCTCCTTACCCCATCTGTCTGGTGGATATGGTCCTACAACCTCCTCCCCAGGACCTGTGGGTCCAGGAGCGAGCTGAGAACATCTCCTGCCGTGCCAGCTCCCAGTGCAGCCCTGGGTGCATGGAGGTTGTTTTTGACTGATTGTAGGTTTTTCCCCGAGTTTGTGCAAGACGCGCGCAGAGAGAGCTATAAATACCGCAGCGCTTCCTGTGCGGCTCTGCGAGGAGGAAGCTGCTTCCCCATCAGGGGAAGAGGCAGCGAGCATCCGCGGGGTGCAGGCAGCCACGCGCGTGGGGGTGGTGGGGAGAGGGGTCCCTGTTGTGCAAGAGCCCCCCTCTTCCCGAGGCTGGGACTGGTTGCTTTCATCCAGCCTGGGCAGCAGAGCCAAGCCCTGTGGCTCCACATCAGACTGGCCCTATTTTGATGTTTCTAGAAAGCAGCACGTGGGGAAGCCCTGGTGGGCTTCCTGGGGGCCCAGGCAGGAGGAGGAGGGTGAGGTGCATCCAGAGACTTGTGCTGGGAACCAACGGTGAGGCTCTGCTGGGGAGAGTCCTAGCCCTTTCTGACCGAGGTCTGTTGGGTGAGAAGATGCTGCTCCGACTGATGCAGGAGGTGGCACTCCTGGGGAGGGGATTTTGGAGGGGGTCCAAGGGGATTGCACCTGCTGAGATCTCTATAGAGGTGAGGAGAAAGGGCCACCGCTCACTCCACCGCCGCTGCCCTGGTTCTGCTGCCCAGCTCCTGCCGACAGCCCTGGGCAACACAGCTCCCAGAGGGGATGGGAGGATGTGTCGGGGTGATTGTATCTGACCCACAGACAGGTGCTGAAAAGTATGTGGTGACCACAGCCCACCCAGTGCTCTCCCACCAGGCTCCAAGGCTCCTGGAGGGTCTCTGGGGCTACACAAATGGTATGAAGACTCCAGCCAAGCTCTGGACCCTCTCTGAGCTCTGCTCCAGCTGCCTCCAGTGCCACCATCTCTTTGACTTTCCACAGCTGCTTGTGCAGCGATGTCCGGGCTGTCAGGGCAGATGTGGGGGTCTCAGGGGGAGCTGGTGCTGTTACCGTCAGGCTGTGGAGAGGAGCCCTATGGCTGCTGGGCAGACTGGGAAAGGTGGGCATGCTCCAGGTGCTCATGAGTCCATACTGGAGCTCTCCCTTGGTGGCTGGGGGAGGTGTAAGGTGGGGAGACTGGTCCAGAGCCCCATCCCCATGGTGGTGCTGCTGTCAGGGTTTGGGCTGCTCTCCCTGGCGACGCAGGGACTGCTCAGGTGAGCATGCATTGGGATCGTGGGCAGCACTTGGTCTCCTCAGTTGTCTGGTGAGAGATGTAGGTACATAAACGTCCTTTGGGGAGCCAGGGACCAAGCACATCCAGGTTGCACCTTCCTGGTGACCGAGCTGGGAGAGGTGAGGGGGGTGGTTTATCCACTAGGAAATGCACTTGGGTCACATCAAAAGGTTTTGTAGTGTTGGGCTGCAATTGCCAGGAGTATCAGTTCAATGTGAAGCATGGAGTAACTGCGCACTGTTCATGGGAGCAGGTGAGGAGAGGCGTGCTCTGTCCCCGTCCTCTTGCCAAGGACCCTTCTGGGGACCGAGTCCTCATCTCCATGGCTCGAGCAGCAGAAAGCAGGACACGGAAAGGCTGAGCTCTCTCAAGGCCTGCCGGTGATTTTATTTCACTTCGTGTAACATGCGTAATATTCAAAGGAAGAGAGAGGGAACGCATCTCTGGGTGCCCAGAGGGGTGGGGGGTGCATCCTGTGCTGGCCCTTAGGAGAAGCACTGGGCAGGGGCACACAGAGGGAAGGGACTTGCACCTTTGAGCCCACTTCTGTTTTGTGTCCAGCACAGGGATTTGGCTGCACTTGCCATGGAGTCAAAGCTTTTGGCAGGAGTGGAATACATTCCTCGAGCCTCCGCAGACTTTGCAAGCAGCCCTGACCAGCGCTGCTTCTGTGGCTGTTCCCCTTCTCCTTCCCTCACCTTTCTGCTGGCTCCTCCTCCCCCCTTTATCTCCCACAGCCTATGAAGATCTGCCTGGTCCATTCATGGCCACCACAAGAAACAAATTTTTGCACTCTTCATGCCTCTCCAATACTTCTCCACAATATTTTCCTCCTGTTGGGCAATGTTGCAGCCTGGGAGACTGGTAAAATACCCAATCCTGACAACACCTGTAAGGGACATGGCTATTTGGGTTCTTCTCTCACATTTTTGGCAGCCCTGGAAGCTCTGAGTGACACAGAGTCATCCATAGCAGGGGCAGGGAGGTTAGAGAATCACTGAAGTGCTGGTGGGCAGATGTCTGGAGGTCTCCAGTCCAGCCGTGGAGCAGGACTATCCCCAACACTAGATCAAGGTGGCTGTGTCTTTGTCTAGCTTAATCTTCAAAAATTCCAAGATGAAGCTGAGATAAAGATCTCCACTGTCAGGGTGCCCTCAGCCTCCTCTTCGCCACGCTTGCTCAGTCCTGCTCACTCAGCCTCTTCCTCCAGCCCCGTGCTCTGGGTCCCTGGACCCCTCTCCAGTTTCCCCATCTCTCTCCTGAACTGGGCTCCCACACTCCTCCCTCAACGATGATCTGCCTCAAGGACGATCTGCCATCTGCCTCAAATAGGGCAGATAATGACTTCCCTCAGCCTGCCAGGCACGGTTCATCCCCTGCATTCCAGTTTACGGTTTGCCATATTTGCAAGAGCACGTTGCTGGTTTCTGTTGCATCAGGCAGAGCCTGAATCAGAGGGAAGCACCAAGCCGATGTTGCATGCCATTTCGTGAGGAACTTGCTTGAGGTTTTGCATTTAGGAAACCCCAGGGCTCAAATTGGAAACAAAATTGGTACTCATGCAAGGTCTGGTGCCCAAGGAAGCTCAATCCACAGGAGATGCCAAGCTGAATCTCAGCAGTCACTTAAGAGAATGGGTCTTGGGTGGAGCCACTTGGACAGAAACATGGCCATTTCAGACTCAAGCACAGATGACAAAGCACACCAACCTACTTTTCCCATGACTTTGAACAATTATGCTTTAAATGATCTTTAAGCCAATTTGACAATACGAGGGATTTCGGATTTTTGTTTGGCTGGAAGTGGCAGCACTGTGTTTACAGCTGAAAAACAAACTGATGCGGGACTGGCGATCAGGAGGGGCATGAGGAAGGAAATTGACAGGGTTTTTAAATGGAAAATCTGCCAGAATTGATGTGTGTTGACAGAATGTTTCTAAATTATAAATACTGCATGTCCTAAGACAGTTGACTTGGGGAACTAGCACAGACAGAGAAAAAGCTGTTTCACTGCATGGTCCTCATGGGAAGAAGGTCCTTGTGCTGGGGCTTCAAGCATGGCTATGCCGTGACCTGCTCGTGTTTCCCCATGAAATGTCCACCTGGGACCAACACATAGCACGGGAACAGGAGCAAGGGAGGTGTAAAGAAACCTTCCAGAAGTTTTCCACAGACCAAGTTCCCCTTCAGGGAAAGCTGATGAGACAGGAGGGAAATTTGAGTTTCTGCTTGTTTTTTGTCAAGAACAGAAGATAGAAGGTTTTCTGAGCCCATCACTGAGGGAAGTCACTTTGCGATGAAGAGCTTTCCTGCTAGCTGAACACATATGCTAAGTAAAACATGTAAAGAGCAGAGAATGAGAACTACAGCAGCTAGACTTCCCTCCTGCGATGTGGTCGTGGTGCTTGCTCTGCTCTGCACATCACCATGCAGCCAAGTTTCTCGGTCAGCTGTAATCTCTTCTTTGCAGAGCAGCTAATGGGAAAATAGTCTATGGGAGATCACTCCTGGATTCCCACTCACCTTGCAAGAAATGGGATGAGCCAGGCTTGAAGTTTTCTTGGGGAAAATGTTGCCGGCACTAAGTGGTTCTTCAGTTTTGTAGGAAGAGGCAGGACACAGTCCAACAGTTGTCAGCTGAAACCTTCCCATGGGAAGGCGGGCTCTGGTTTTAAGCAGTGTGAGTCACAAAACCCTGAGAGCCACTGGTGGGGCCAGCCAAGAGAGAGGTGGCTTCCTCCACATCTGTGCTAACTGATACCTCCACGGACCAATCCTTTGGTCAGACCCACATCCCTGGGCTCATCAGGTCCTATAGAAGGTCAGACTGGCTGAGCTCAGTACCTTATGGCCTTATTTTCTTGCTGAGGCACAGGAAGGCTCCCCAGCCGTGTCTACTGCAGGATGCTTCATGCTGGGGGAGGGCAGGAAT
>NW_010122743.1:23356-25081 GCF_000699245.1 Pterocles gutturalis
CAGGAGCGTGGTACCCTGGGACTGTGTTACCAGGTGTGTGCTGCAGGTCAGGTCTGAAGCGAGGGGCTTTTCCAGTGCGAGACAAATCCAAAGAAGGAATGCAGATGCCGTGTGGGGAATGCTAAAGTGACGAGGTATTTGCAGAAGTTGCCATTTCTGGCTCATGCTGCTTGGAAGAAGAATATGATTCTCCCAAGAGTAGTCAAGAAATAACAAAAGAACATTAACCACATGAGAGTCCTGCTAACAAGTGCAGGAAGATCAAGTGGTGTGGGGCTGCCTGGGCAAGAGCCCATGTGAGCTGCCTGGGGATACCAAAGGGCTGTGTGAATCGGGGTGAGCAGACACCTTCCTGCGCATGGGGGCAAGGGGACAGGGGTGGACGGGTGGGTGTTGGTGGGGAGCACAGGTCTGGCGGAGCTACTCTGGTGTGGACCAGGGCATGCTGGAGGGGAAGGAGGAAAGGTGGGCTGTGGAAAACAACAGGGAAATGGAGACTGATTGTTCCTCCTTTACCTCCTCCATGTCATTTGTTGTTCCAGCCCCATTAGTGTCTCCCTGTATGGCCGCTGAGACAAATGTGAACAAGACAGTGGGACCCAAGGGCTGACTTGCTCATACGGGAGCTTAGTTGCTGTTTCCCTGAACTCCTGATGGTTTGGACCCAGAGGACCTCCACTGCATTGTACCAGGTGTGTCTCATAGCCAGCGAAGGGAGTGCTTTCAGAGACCCAGCCAACTGCAGTGGCTCTGGCAGGAAAGCTCAGTGCCTATGTCTGGTCCATTTTTCACCTCAATGGAGCTCACTGAGTGGGAATCAGCCAGGGCATGTGGCTGGCTCATACCCATGGGGGTCAGAAACCCCCTGGAGATAGAGAGTTCATTCTGCCCCATGGACAAATGCAAATATTTTTCACAGCACTGGTAAGCAAAATGAAAAAACACCTACTTCCAGAAGTAACAGCTCAGATGGTGCTGAGCTGATGGCAGTCCTCACAAGTTCAGGACACACAATAGTCCCAGGATCTGTTTGAAAGCATTGGCTGTGCTTGCTCAGCATATCGTAGGTCTCCAGTTGTAGCTGCAAGCTCTTGTTCTGTGGCTGTTTCATGTCACATTATTGCTCTCCCAAAAATGCCTGCTCTGAGCTTGGGTCCCCCACTGAACCTATCAAGATCTTAATGTACCCCACCTCTCAGCAACACTTTGTGGTCCCCAGGAGCAGGGGACTGGTGCCCCTTTTCTTGTCACCAGTAGTCTGAGGGCTCTTTCCCCTGCTTTTGCTGGCTGCTCCTCCTACTCCTATAAAGGATCTCTATATAGAGAGCCCCTGAAAAGGGGAGCTACAAGAGAGGGGGAAATAAAGACAGAAACATGGCAAGAAAGCCCAGGAAAAACTGAGCTCAAGATTTTGGTGGAATCTGGGAATGCAGGTCTTGCACTTGCAAGGCGCCGGGGGAGACTGGAGGAGGGGGACCTTGGAGAGTTTAAAGCGCAGAGATGGAGGTGACAGAGAGCAGAAACACATCCCAACCTCTTTCTGGACACACAGCCCCCTCTTTGTCTTGATAATAGTGGGAGGGGGGAAAGAGCAGGCTCAGCACCAGCTCTGCTCTGGCCAGCATTTGGAGTTCTCTACCTTTCATATCCATACTCGGAAATTGATAGTCCCCTCTGCTGAGGTGTGCACATGCCCAGGAGAGGTGTTCCTGCACCTCATTCCTG
>NW_010122743.1:25112-46520 GCF_000699245.1 Pterocles gutturalis
GCTGCTTGCCCGTTGCTCCCATCACACTGCTCCTGGGGTGGGCGCAGCATGGACACCCAGATTCCTCCTGCAGGACCTCAACACCCAGACTTTGCTATGTCCAGCCTCAGCTTTTCACCTCTCGTGGGCTTTGCTTCAAACATCAGCACTGTGCAGCACAAAACCCTCCCTTACTGGGGGCTTGCACCAGGGTGAGAGAGAAGGACTTGCTTTAACAACCCAGCACCCGAGCAGGAGGACAGACCTCTAGGTTCCTCCTGCCACCCTCTCCAGCCCAAGGCATCTGGGAAGTCCTTGCCTGGGCAGGTCTGGATTAATGGATTCATGCCATGCCTGTGATCTGGAAATATTTCCAGAAGTTGTTTCTTCACCCTCTGAGTCTGATATACAAAGGACACACTCTGGATGGTCCTGCTCTCCAGGATATCTGCTGAGGTGTCCCCTGGGGATGGACCCTCTGGGAGGGAAGGACTCTGGTACAGGTTCTGCCTCCTGCCTAGTGTCACGGGGCTGCCTGGCACTTTGCAAGAGGAAAAAAAAAACGTGTTCTGCCACAGAAAGGTACAGCCTGCGTTATGCCAAGGACACAGAAGGAACAGAGAGTGCAGGCAGCGAGGGGGTGAACTGTCCCTTACTGACATCTTCCCTTTCATGCGTCCATTTCACAGGGCAGGAACTGATTGAAGTGGGGCTTTTGTGACCCTGACAGGGCTCCTGCCCATGGTGGCACGTTCCTGATTGCCTCTGTGCCAGAGCTGGCTGAGATAATTCAGGGAGTTGATCAGGCTGAAAAGTAACTCTGCAAAAACTGCTTCGTGTTGGGCCAGATCAGCCCCGTGCAGGGGCTGCTTGCATGCTTGCCTTGTCAAAATTAGAGGAGTGAAAATTGCCAGACAACTGCGTGCATGGGGTTGAGGGGAAAAGGGAAGCAATTAGTCCACAAATCCCCCAGGATCTGTTAGCAGCAATCCACCTGGTTCCTGACCTGAGCCCAGCTTCCATTGCCTGTGAGCTGACATTGCTTCACCTGCCACATGAATGCACCTGGCTTGAAGGTAAATCTCTTTGCTATCTCTTGCTTGGGTTATTGGTAAAGGTCAGGGTCCTGGGTGCTGAACCTTGGTGCTGGCGTCTGCCCAGGAAGGCTGCACGGGCTCCAGAGGCGCAGTGTGACCGGGATGCATGAGGAACTCTTTGTCCTGACAACGCAAGTGGGCAGATCTGGGATCAGGTTCTGCTGATTCCGCTCCGAGGAACAGGAGGGAAGGAAGTAATTTCTGTAAATTTAGTAAGAAAGTCCTTAAATCTAATTGCTGGAAGTGGTTAGGGAAGCTGACAGACTATAATCAGCATCGTGACTTTTTTTCTGGCTCATTGACAATGCCAGAGCTCCTCGGCTGCGCTCAGTGCAGCTCTGCTGCAGCCTGGTGAAAAGTGACAGAAGACCTCACCTGCCTGCAGATGGGTCCCACCTGCAAGGAGCAGCACAGCACAGACCAAATGCAGACATGCAGTGTGTAAAGACCTCTGGCTGGGGAGCAGCCAGAAACCTCTGTTTAGATGGGCTGTCGAGATCAGAAAATTGATGATAAAACATTTTCAGAGACTCATTATGCACAAACAGCCATAGCAAATGGGAAGGTCGGGGCTAGAGTTTGGTTTAAATTGCAGTGGCCCTTCTGAGAGATGAGCTTTCTTAATGACAGTGCTGTGGCTTCATTTTAATTGGGAACAAGAAGGGGTGACACAGCTCTGAATGACAGGAAGAGTGATTGCTGTTACAGAAGGAAATTTCTCAGATGGAGCAATAGGCAGCAAGGTGCATTATTCCTGAGAAAATATTCTTGAAATGTAACATCTCCATGAGATTTCAGAGAATTTAATCTGTATCAGAGGCTGGGGCATGTGCTGTTTCTTTGATGTGATCAACAGGGAAATGCCACCTGACATGGGACAGCCACTTTCATAAAGGGTCTTCTCTGTATTCATGTTAACTCATGTACTAATAGCTATTTTGTTGTAAATTCTCAGAAATTTCATTTTTGCACCTAGAAATAGTTACTCAGAGAATTACAGAATATTCTGTGTTCTTCATATGTCACCCAGACTTGAATGCCTTGCGGGGGGGGACACACATACAGTATTTCAGCCTCAATGACTAAACCACCAGGACACAGCTGCTTTGTGATCTGACATGATGTCGAGTGACACCACATGACTTAACGTGGGTCGTTTTTATCATGTGGGTTTTTAATGCACTGAGCAGAAGTCCAGGCACAGGTTGAACCTCATTTGCACAGCCAGGGTGTAGCTGTCAGTGATCACCACTTGAAAAGCGAAGGGCTCATTCACATCCCTGGGGAGCAGAGTCATATACTGCACTGGTACTGCTGAAAGGAGTTTTCCTCCAGAAAGCAACAAACAGGTTTGAACTTCAGTGGGCTGTGGACTCCTAATTCCCTCTGGCTCACTTAAAAATCCTGGCCTTAATTCCTCCATTACAAATTATCCGAAGCCCTTTCGTTTAACACTGCTCAGAAGCAGACCAGAAAGGGCAGCTGTTCATCAAGTTAAGTCAAAAAAAGGCAAAAGCATCTCGGGCAAGCTGAGACACCAGTGGGGTGCAGTGAAACAGGGGGTTTTCACAGCTCAGCCAGTGGCTCCTTGAATTTTCAGAAATGCACAAGCACTGGTCAGGGCAGGGACAGGCCCCTCTTCAACCAGCCATAATTTTGAATCCCTCTTTCATGAGCAGCCTAACCTGTCCTGCGTGGGAGGTGTCTGACACCCCCAACCCTCTGCTTCTGCTCTTTGGGGGATGACTGCAGTCTGGTTTCCAGGGGAAACCCTGACCAGGCAGGAGGAGTCCCTGAGCCCCTGCGAGGGCTCCCCTCAAGCGCTGGGATGCCATTTTTGGCCATTGCTGCACATGAAGCACAGGTCTGCACCATTCCAGCCACATGATGCTCTGGGCCCAAGCCTCAGAGATCCTGTAAGCTCAATCAACAGTGATGCTGTCCTGTGTCTGTCAGTGATGAAATCCATGTGCTATTTCACTTCCCAACACTCAGATCCACTGGGATTGCCAATGCCCATAGTTTTCCTTTTTATCACCCTAGAAAGTCACTTGCAGTAGTGTGAATCATGTAATGCAATGGTTCAGAGTTTGTTTCAAGTCAAAGCAATGCAGAGGTCTAAGACCTATAGGGCCAAAAGGTCCAACCCCTTCTCTTCTCTGCAGGGACTGTCTGGTATCTTGCCTGGAGGGGGCAGGACACAGAGCCCAGGTTTACCTCCTTCCCGAGCTGCAGGCTGGGCAGGTTGGGTGGGTATAGGGGCACGTGGGGGGCACAGCCCACCCAGAGCGGATCAGCTTCTAGGGTCTGCTCTGGTGAGATCTCTAATAAGGGCTTTAACCTCATGCAGCTCACCTGAATGGCAGCTATTGGCAGCTCCAGGTAAACACTGGGAAGAGCGCCAAGTACTGGGGCATGGCTCAGACAGAGACTGCTGTGAAGGAAAAGTTTCAGTCCCTTAGGGGCAGGATCCCATTAAGATGGAATTTGAAGAGTTTCATTCTGATGCTTGTAACAAACACAGGCAAATGTGGTAATTCCCCTAAATGGGAATGGAAACCCTTGGGACTGGCTGAGCTAAAGAATGAGCTTGTATGTAGACGGTGAGCCAGGTGAGGGCTCATCCAGATCCTCCCAAGGCCAGAGGGGTCCTTGTCTTGGCTCTAAGGAGAGCTGGATGGCTCCTTCCTTAGCAAGCATCCTGCAGTTTTGGTACACAGCAACACCCCGTGTGGTGCTAGTTAACAAGCTGCATGAAGTCTGTGTCCATGGTGAACGTGAGCAGGCTGAGCCACAAGGGAGTCGTTCAAAGCTTGTGCATGAGGGATCACGGACGGGAGAAGGTGCTGCGATGGGGGGACACCTGGCTGTTCCCAGTGACCCACGGCTGCAGGTCATAGCATCAGGATTACCAACAGCACGGCAGGGCAGAAGAAAGAGGAAGCCCTTGGGAGCTGGATGGGAGTCTGGGCAGGTGGGCAGAAAACTCCATCCCACAGATGGTTACACTGGAAAGTGGCTCCTGGCTGGCATCCTGCAGTGGTCCAGGTGGAGTCCATGGTAAGATGGGGCAGCTGCACAGAAGCTGGTGTGACACAGCTGGTCTGGTTCCTCTGGTTCCTCCCCAGCCCTCTGCAAATCCCATCACAGCTGCCGTCCTGTGAGATGTGTTTTGCTGGAACTTGCAGCATGTGGAGCTGCCCTGCGGTGGTTCTCCATGGAGGGAGGCGTGTGTGCCCCTGTGCTTTGTTATCAGCTCTGGGGAGGAATTTTCAGGCTGGCCTTTCTGTGGTGAGGACTCTGCAGCCTGATCCCAGCCGCCAGTCTCTGGCAAGGCAGGGAGACCTACCGTACCCCGCAGAGTCACTGGGCAGTGCCACAGGGTGTGGGGCTGCCATCTGTGCTGCTGACCCTCTGCAGCCACCGAGCCTGCCCCAGGAACGCTGCCGTGGGAGGCGGCTGCGGGCTGTATCCTACCTGGGAGGCATTTGGCTGGTGGGTCAGTGGAGGGAGGACTCAGAACAGCACTGAGGCACTCAGAGCCTGTGCCGTTATCAGGGCACTGCCAGACAGAAGGGTCTGGGAGGGTTTCCAGTCCAGGGTCCCCTTTGCCTGCCCTTGCACATCCAGGACACCCCAGGCGGTGAAAGCAGAGAAGCAGATCCTGATGCCCCTGCACCTGTAAAACCCAAACAAAGCAGTAACAGGGTGTATGAGGCCAAGCAGGAGAAAAGACACCTGTATGCAGGATGGAAATGATACTTTCTCCCTTATCTTTTCTCCATCCAGCTGTCGGGACTGAGACGCCTTTTCACAGTCGCTGTCATACAGGGATTTCTCTCCAAGCTGCAGAGGAACCAATGGATGCCGCATGCTAAGGGCAGATCCATACGTCCCCAGGCCAAATGGGTGTTTGATGTGTAAGGACAGTCTATACGCTGTGCCCCAGGCGTGTCTACTCTCTGTCCCGCAGTGCACAGCTGTGTACTGCCCTAGAGACCCGACACCAGCTGTGTGCTTGGACAGATGTGGCCCAGGGCTGAATGACTCCCTGGATGACTCTGCTGTGACATTAAGCCAAAATGCAACGGATCTGTCCTTGAGGAACAGCGGATGGGTTAAGCAATGGCCTGCTGCAACCATCTAACTTGGGATCTTCCATGGACTGGCTGGGGCAAGAAAGCATCAGAGGAGAGGGGTTCCCAAGTGATGTGGTTGTGCATCAGCTTGTTTCTTCAAAGAGACAGTGAGGATGCTTCTTTTGAAGAGCTCATAAATTCGGTGGTGGCATCAGACAACGTCCAGTCCTTGGTGCCACCAGATGACCAACACAGAGAGGGAAGGCCGGGGTTCCCATGTGAGCTCTCCTAGGTCAGTGTGCCATGCTCCAGATGGCAGCCACCCTCCCCTTCAAGTGTCTTAGGAGACAATCCCCAGGAGATCTTCCAAGAAGACCCACAAGACATACACAGAACCTCACACTCACGTTAGTGCTTTCCCAAAACAGTGAATTCTCATTGTTCACATTAAGACAGAGAGAAACTGAGGCATGCAGAGGGTCTGGGGTTTGTCCTGTGACATGGTCCCAGTGCTGCTGAGCCCAGCGCCCAGCCTGGACCATGCTGCTTTGCAGAGCTTCTGGGCCCAGATCCGATGCCTTTGCCAGCCAGCGTGGTGGGACGGGCACTGTTGCATTCCCACCTACCTACACACACTGCTCAGCCCAGCGGTGGGGATTCATCACCCTGCCACCTCAGAGGGGCTGAATCCCTGGTGTAGTTTGGAAGGTGGTTTGAGATAAAGGACCCCTGTCTGCAGAGGGATCTCCTAGCTCTCCTGGGGCCAACCCAATGCAGCTGCAACCGATGCTGAGCAGGTGATGCCTCTGCCTGCTGGTGTCGGTGTGCCAGCCTGAGCAAAAGCAGAGCAGGAGGCGAACAAGCCAGGAGTCAGTAGGATTTATCTTGTCTGTCTCCAAGTAGGGCAGAGTGCAGCAGGGAGCGGTCACATTTCTACTGTGCTGGGCGTATTCTCCTTATTCCCTTGCAGAAATGGAGACGTATTTGTCACTACAGCCCTGGAACTGTGATGTGTGGGCTTCAGAGGTGATGTGGGGCCCGTAACCATGGAGGACTAAGCTCTGTGAGGTGAACACCACTAGTCCTTTCTCTCCTTTGGTGCTGTGTTAAGGGATGTGCAGAAGGACGAGTTGCAGGGCTGCCACAGGGGCCACGCGGGACAGCCTGCGGAGGGGTTGCTGTGACACGGTCCTGCTCCTGGGAGCGTGTGTGCTCCAAGCAGCACAGGCAGTCTCAGGCACGTTGTGCTATGTTTGCAAGTTGTGTTATTTTCCTGCTGTTCCCCTCAAGCCAGTTGGTGCTTGTGCATTAGATGTGATAAGACAGGAGACTTCCAAGCCCTCTATGGTGAGGGCCGGCTATCCATGGGAAAAGACTGCAGGAAGCATCTCCAGGTGATTTTAGTGATGCCCAGTGCCAGAGTGGAAGGGACATACAGAGGCTAGAGCCCAGCAAGGCTGTTCTGGGCAGCCAGGTAAGGCAGCTGCTGCTCCCTGCCTTCCAAGGTTGGGTTCAGCTCATTGATCCTCACCATGGTGGCACGGAGCTCCTGCACACTCATCCCATGGGCATGTCCCCGCTGTGGCAGCTTGGCTTCCAGGGAAGGCAGGGAGCGGCTCCGTGCGAGGCAGTTTTCCCGTCTGTGTTTGGGGAGGGCAGGACAGGGAACATTTGCACAGATCACATCTGGTTCTGGGAGCAACCAGGTGCCTCCTGTCCAGTTGGACCTGTCCCTTTGGCAAGCACTGGGGGAGGATCTTCAGGGGAAAATGGGCAACCTTACAAAATGTGCTGTGGGCTCTTGTTCCTGGGTCACAAAACCCCTAATTTGTCTGGAGGAAGCAGCTGCCTCCTGCGCAGCAGAGATAATAGACATCCAGTGCTCAGGGTGGTGTCTGAGGTCCTAATTCAGGCCCAGCTCTGCAGGTCTGGCTTCCTGGAAGAGCGCTGGGATTAGTGCAGAAACAACGATGTTCTCTTCTCATCGTCCCCTGCCATCGCTCCCCTCCAGGCCTTGAGCCACGCTGCTCAAGGGGAGCACAAACCCATCGTCGTAACTTACACCCCCCACCCAAGCGTGGGCAGCATCTGCGGATGCCAGAGAGACTGGGAAGAGAGCAGGGAACTGCAGCGAAGGGACGTGGATGGGACATTTGGCGAGATGACTCAGTTTTACAGTGGAAGTCCCCGTGCTGTCCCTGCTGCGCTGCCCCTGGACACATCCCTGTGAAATCGTGGATATTCAGTGAAGCACACAGGGTGTGACTCTGAGAGCAATCGGCTCCCTTCTGCATATTTTTGCATAAGGTCAGATCTTTTATGCAGTCCATTTAAAAGGAGCTCCACTGGACCAGGGTCTTGTGTCCCCGAGGGTCCCAGCTTCCCCGTGGATCACTGGCCCCAAAGGCTCAGCTCTGCAGCTCTGTTCCTCTGCTGATCTCAAGGAGGTTCTTGTAACTGCTTGAGGACATTTTTGGGACATGCCTGTAGTAAGCAGGGGATGAGGTCAGTGGGCAACACCCAGCTCCTCCTCTTGGCTCTCTCCAGGTGCACGTAAATGGGTGGCAGATCGTTAACGTCACGAGCTGGTCTGGAACGCGCAGAGTGGCTCTGCCATCGATGGAGTGTGAGTTCACGTCTGAGCTATGGAAACACAGAGGCAATAGCGAGGTTTTGCAGCTGTAAATATACAGTGGAACTGAGGGAACCTATAATTAAATATTAAGAGTTGTAATTAATGCTGCCTATATGAGCATCTCAGCTTCTTATGGAATCCAGACGTTCCCTGCCGCTCCCTGTTTCCACAGGCAGGCAGAGAGGGCAGCGCTGGCTGCGGGCAGGGGAGCAGGCTGCCAACGGACCGGTGCACACACCCGCCGGGGTCCGGCGGAGAGCTGCTCGGACACGTGCAGCAAAGACATAAACAATGAACCACCTGTTTGTAGATTTATTCTCACAACATTTCCGGATTTCATCTGCTCCTCCTGAGCACGCTGTGCGTGTGCTGGGCTCTGCCTGGATGCAGGTGTCAGCAGCAGGTCAGCCACTGGGCTCTGAGGAGCAGATCTGGAATATGTGCCTGGAGGTAGAGCTGTGATGGGTAAAAGGCGTCTAGAGGAGGCAAGTGAGCTCCTGCTCTCAGGTGCTGTATGAGGGGTCTGTCCCAGGGGAACACACTCTGGAGAGCAGCTGCAGGAAGGAGCCGTGCTTTGATACCACCTGAATCAGCTTCTTGATGCATCTGTGTTGCTCTGCAGTTGACCTGTGAAATACTGGGAAAGAGGGAAGCTCTGAGCAAGTGCTAAGGGCTGGATGAGACTTTAGTGCAGTTAGTTGGAAATTGCCATTACCTAGGCTGTAAAACTGTATTTACAAATGTGGGTAAATAGAACCATCTCCATATAACAGCTGGGAAAATGAGTTCTGCAGGAGTAAAGTGACCGGCTCATTCTCACCTAAAAAGTCAAGAACGCCACCTTCTCCACCCTCTGCAGGACCCAGGCATCCTGGTTGCCAGTTCTGCATCGCAATCACGGGATGCACTTCTCTCATAAAATGTGGGGAGCTGTAGCAGAGGAACAGGCAGGCTGAGGACACAGAAACAGACAGAAGTCAGACCTTAAAGATAAGAAAAGAGCTGTAAGATTTTCCAGGAGGTACGTGAAGTTATACCAAGTCCAACAGAGGCACATCATGCAATTTATGCAGGGTTGATTTTCAGAGATGTTAACCTCTGCGTGAACATGTTCCTTGTCCTCATTGTCAGTGCCCACCAGCAGCATGCTCTGTGTGAACCCAGCTTGTTTGTACCTTCTTCCTCCTCTGTTAAAGTGGAAAAGGGCCATGGAGTGCAGATTTCAATCTCAAGGTAGTGAATAGGACTTTTTTTGGCATAGAGACTCTTTGCACTCAGGGCTGTGACTCCTGGAGCAAGATACGATCTGCCTCAAGCACACACGGATTGCACTTGCTGGGTGACTCATCCTGTCCCTGCCGTCCCTACCTGAGCACTCTCCCAACCAAAGACACGCAGATGCCTTTTGGACAGTTTTCATTCAAACTCACACATCTCCTTCTACCTGTGTCCAAAAGAAGAGCACAAACTTGCTTCTTCAACAGTAACCAAAACCTCCTTGCCATGCTGCCAAGAACTTCTTCAGCATCCAGGCTTGAAACGCTCTCTTTTCCTTGCCGGTTGTCTGTGTTCTTGGCTGTGTTTCCCCGAAGCTGCTGTTTCAGGGCTGCTGTCTGTACGAAATTAGCTCTTGAGAACATGTGTTCAGATGCACTTGAAGCAGATCCGCTGCTGTCAGTACAGATGCTCCTGGGTTGCAAAGTTATGCCTATGAGCAAGCCTGCTACAGCAGGATTGTGGTTAATGTGTCCCTTGGTATACAGCTGGGATTTTTGTCAAGTTCCTGCTGTGCTGATTAAATGAAGTTTCTCCTAGGATCATTCATCTGTTTGATCAGAGCGAGGATTTTAGCTACTCTAGCTTAAGAAGGTTTTCTCTCACTTAAGCAACTGAATGCTTGTCCAAAGGCTCACAGGACCCAGGTTTCCAAACAACCAGTTTGGCTGCTTCAGCTCCTTGGTGATGAGGAAGAGCTCACCAGTGTTATCCTGCCCTTTCCTCCCAGTACCTTTCCCTCTCTGCTTTCTGTTTTTCCTGCCCTTCCTGCATCATTCACCCAGACCCCTGCCCTCGCTGTCCTGCCTGCAGACAGGGCAGAACCTTGAGTTCTCCAGCAAAGCCCAGATGGTGGAGGGCCCGCAGAGCGGAGCCATACGGGGAGCTGCGGCGAGGTTGTGATCACGGAGGGGTCACACGCTGGGAGGAGAAGCGACACGGCTTCTGGGAGCACAGTGGGTCATTGAGAAGACATCCAGAACAGCCTGAAAGCACCTGCCACTTCCTCGGTGCCTTGGTCTCCGGAGGTCACCCTGAGTGCGATTACCTTCTCCAAGTGCTATGTGAGGAGCGCTGGCAGAGCCACGGGTGACTCACAGCCGTGTGTTATAGCCGGGGTAGTCCTGCCAGCTCCGAGGTGACCTTGCTGTGACACGATGTGCTGGCACCCCTGCAGTGCCAGCAAGGAGCAGATTCATCCCCTCGTTCAGGGATGGGTCAGCACACCACGGCCTCAAGCCAAACGTGTGGGATGGGGGTGGTCAACAGCCATCCTGCATCCCACCGCGCGCTGCGTGCGAAGTGTATCTTCCCATCTCAGCTCCTTCTGCCTTTATCTGTGTCTGTCACCACTGGGTCCTTCCTGAGCAAGTCCTGGCTGGAAACTCCAGACCATGACAGGACAGGTAGGGGATGGTATTTGGATCAAGTCCTCAGGCTGCTCCACGTGGCAGTTGCTTCTGAGCGACACCCTGAGAAGCTTCAGCCAAGCATATGAATAGCTGGAGAGCCAGCAGCCAGCGATGCAGACAGACAGGGAGAGGAAGAACGGGAGATCTTGTCTCAGGACTCTGCTGTGTTATTAAAAACGTCCCCAGACTCATGTTCCTCCTGTGGCTAGTGGGTTTTTTTATCACGAAAGAGTAAAAAGACAAATTAAAACACAGCAGCCTGGTCCCTTACTAAGCAAAACAGGAAAAAAAAAAAAAAGCCTGACCAGTTCTCAAGAGACAAACAAAATGAACCATTTGATATTTCTCCAGTGAGGAAACCCACATGGCACGTGAGGCAGATAAGCCATGGCTTTGTCAGCAGAGGCTTGGAGAGAGGCATGGCTACGGAGGTGGGTTGTGCCCTGTGCAGGGCATCTCTGACTGGGGCCATGCACGCTGACCCCAGAGGCTGCCAGGGACGAGGCCCCGAGCTGGCCCTGCCGGGACAGCTCTTCTTGAGTGGCAGCACTGCAATACCCTCAGGCTTGGTGTGCTGCTGCCCTGCTTTTGGTCGCCATGTAGGAGCAGATGAACTGAGATCTCCATGCTGGCAGTGCACCCAGGCTCCCTGTGAATGCTGCTGCAGGGATCAGGGGCTGAGCTCCTGGGCACCGCCTTGGCAGATGTCAGCGCTGTCCCCAGCTTGGAGTGTCCCCAGGCAGGTGAGGATCAGAGCTCTTGAGGGACTCACAGCTCGAAGCTTCTCTGCAAAGGCTGGCACACCTGCAGCTCTTGCCAGCTGAAGGAGCGTTGCTGACACCCAGGGAGCACAAGCAACGCCAGTTCCCTGGGATCCTGCCTGGCACTGATGGACCTGTCCCTGGGCTGGGGGCCCATGGGAAGAGCTCTCTGTGCTGGGGTTCATACCAAGGACTCCAACTGGGGAGCACGGAGATACTCCTCATCTCCCCTTCAGACTTCCAACCACCAGCAGGTATGATTTGCCAGGGACTGGGGATCTGGAGGTACCTACAAGGAGATGCACAGGTGTTTCTAAATCCTTCTTTGTTTACAGTGAGTTGAAGGTCACTGCTCCATGGCTCCGTTTCTCATGTTCACTGTAGTCCCTTTTCATGGGATGGGGTTGTCAAAGCCTCCTCCAAAAATGCCCTTTTTGAGAATAAGCAGATGTTTGTGGGAGCTTTTGTGATGCTGTGGCTGTCATCAAGGCCACCTGTCCCCCAGATCTCAGAGACTGAGATTTAAGCAGCCTCGAAGGCTGGAGAGCCATGATAACAAGGAGTGCTTGCGGAAGGAGTTTATCAGGAAGAGAGATGCAGGATCTTCACAGTGGTGCATGACACAAGGACAAGAGACAATGGACATAAATTGAAAAAAATAAGAGTTTCAGAATCGATATGAGGAAAAACTTATTCACCATGAAGACAGCCAAGTGGTGGAATAGGTTGCTCAGAGGTTTTGAAGTTTTTGCCCCAGAAGTTTTCAAGACAAGACTGGATACAGGCAAGAGCAACCTGACCTGATCTCAGAGCTGGCCCTGCTTTGAGTAGGAGGCTGGACTGGAAATCTCCAGAGGTCCCTTCTGACCTGAATTACTGTGTAATTCTGTGAGCAGAATGGGACCAGCTCCTCAGGAATCTATGCAAGAAGGATGTGAGTTCTGGGGATGGATCTCTAAACACAGGTCTCCAAAAGAGCTTCAGAATAAAACAAGATGTAAGGGGCCAATATAGGAATCAAGGGGTGTGCACATGTGGGGGCATGGGTGTGGGTGCTGAACGCCCTGCTTCCCTTAGCGGTGGTGGTGGAGCGGGCCAGCAGTCTGAAAGCACGCATTGGTGCAGGTTCCCTCTCGAACCTGTACATGTTTTTCTCTTCAGTGCTTTCTCTGTGGGATAAGCCGAGATGGGACCCAGAGATACTGGTGGCTTTGCATGCCTTTGCAAGATGTCCCTTCCCTGCTCAGGTGTTCCTCTTTGTGGCTCGTTACTGAGTACCTTAAAGGCACCGAGAAGTCCGTGTGTAATGGATGCTGCAACACTGAGCCATTAGCACTCTGGGAAAGGGCTGCAAGTCAACATTGTGCAAATGATTAATTGTAATGTTGGAAACACTCCCTTTTGTTGCACTCGGGAATTCCAGGTGCATTTGGTGATGCTAGGGGTTTGCCTGCCGTCTGTTCCCAGGAAAACACCATCTGATTTGTTAAATGGGAGTTTGGGCCAAAATGTTCAAAACCAGAATACCTGTAGTATTAACAGTAATATTATTAACCATAGTATTAATACTAAGTAATATTAACTTTAATGATGATAATAACCAGAATAACCAGAATATTCTTTTCTTCCAGGCACTGAAAAATGCGCCCTTTTAAGAATCAATAAATTTGTATGCAGATTCCCAGCACATGAATAATTCATGGCTATAAGAAAGGCGAAACACTATAGTGGTTTGATTATGCAGTTGTTTTAAATAAGCAAAATTAGTTGTTAATGAGATCCCTATCCATATTTAGGAAAGCTGAATAATTTATTAAGAGCCAAGAAGCGATGGCTGGAGAAGGGAGGAGAAAGCCAAGCAGCTCTTTCAAGACTGATTGTGTTACTGTGCTTGGGGGAGAAGAGGGCACAAATTAACCCCTTTTTAAATAAGGCACAATAACGCACATGCTTTCATGAGACAGCTCTGCAGAGAGACCAGGTGATGTCCCTGCACTGAGTGCAGAGGCAGACACTTTTACGGTAGGGCTATGAATTAAGGATAATTGTTAGGTGGCATCCCAAATGTCGCACAGTTCAGGACCCTGCAGCCCAGGACCATCCATTTCTTTCATCTGTAACGAATCACCAGTCTGACAAAGAAAAATAATCTTTCAAAGGCCCCATATCATAAATGGTGGACAGGAGAGGGACTTTTCCAGACAGGGAGATCAAAAAACAGAAAAAGGATTCTACCCACCCTTTTGTCAAAAATTTCCCTAGAATTTTCTCCTAACAAGTGCTAATTATTTCCAGTGAAGCTCTTCTGTGTTAGTAACATCTATGTGCACCCCGATCCCTTTGTTTCCCATGCCCAGGCATGCGGGGGAGACAGTGGGAGCTGCAGACAAACTACATCACGCTGCTCTTCGGTGTGCAAGCAGAGCACGGCTATTGCTGCAGCTTTCCTGGGGCAGGTGCAGCAGCTCTGGTTAGCTCCACTGTCTTTTTCTCCTTTCCCCATTGAAGCTCCTGCACCTTGCAAACCCTGGCAAGGATCACAGCTTAACTGAGCTAGCCCAGAGACAATAGGGTGGGCTGTGATACTGGGAGGATCACCTGAAGTAAAGGTTTTGCACATGCAAACCCTTGCATGTGTCCCCTGTGTGGATCACTGGTCCTCTTAACATGTGGGAAAAACAGGGGTGCTCTCATCTAGCGGCATCTAGAGACGTGCAGACGTGGGATGTGCAAGGGCCTTGAGGGTGCCCCAGCACTTCTGTCATGTGAGAGTGACAGAGGAGAGTCTGAAAGCAGAAGGGAGTGAGCAGTCCTGTGCCGAGACGTGACCCTCGGAGAAGCCCTTGGAAAGCAGATGTGAAGCTTTGCATACCTACTTCGTGGCACTGTTTTATTTGATTGTTTTCTCTTCTGCGGTTTACTTTTATGTACAGAAGATGCTGCAGAGGGCTCGTACCATTTCATCCCAACTTGGCAGTCATTTCTCTAGCCTTTGTTTTCCTCAGCTTGGCAATTTGAGCTATGGATCCTGGCCCCATCATACCTGACAATGTAGCCAAGTGGCACCAGCTTTCCAAGGGCTCCCATCTCCTCCGTGTTTACTTGGGTGAAGGCCACGCAGGTGCAAGTTCCCATGGACTAGTCGCTCTGCAGGAAGGATGGTGCTGTATGGAGCTCCCATTTTGCTGCACAGAGCCTGCCAAAGAGCTACTAGTTCAGTGGGGTCTCCATCGTGGATCATCACGGCAGGTGGAGTTCTGCTGTCCTCTACCAAGCAGCGGCAGTGCTCACATCTGCTTGGAGGACCTGTGACTCTACATCTGGAGTGTTTCCTTTCGTGCATCTTTCTGCTCAGCACAAGTCAGGAGCCTCTGCTGCTCCTGCTGCTTGATCTCTGATGTGGGTTTGTAGGTCAGTGCTAGGAGCTGATTTTGGCTGTTCAAATTCTACCGAACTGGGTAACTGCAGAGATCTCCAAAGCTGGTGAAGTGCAGAGCTGGTGCTGCAGTCTGACATAGCTGGGTCGTTTCATACGATAAATGAGTGCTTGGGCCTGATGTTTTGTCCTGTGTCCTCTGTGCTGGTTGATTGCCAGCAAGGAGGGATGGGTCATATGCGTTACAGAAGAGAGCTTGAGTTTCTGGTGCCTGGATTATCACTGGATCTTACACCCAGCTGGGTCCTCTGCCTTTACCAGAGCCACGGGGCTTCTGGAGGGATGCGTCCTACCAGAGACAGCCAGAGCACCTTGCTCAGAGTGTGCAGCAAGAGGATCTTGGGAGTCTTGCTCATTGTGGACCTGTGCCTTTTCTCTTGCTGTAAACGAGAGGCCACAGAAAAGCACAGGGGCTTTGGAGGAAGATTTCTAAGGTTAGCTCTGAGGCGTGTGTCTCCACTTCAGTGCTCCCTGGAGACGCATCCTTGGCCCAGGAGAGTACTGCCATTGCAAAACATTTCTCTAGGGCAGCTCTAGTCACAAATAGGGTCAGAAATGTATGTCCGTGTGATGGTGCATGCCCTGGATCGGACACACCAGCCCTTGTCTAATTTGGAAACTCTGAGGAAACTCAAGATGCAGCATGCTTGGGGGAAGCCCTGGGCAAGGAGAAAGGCTGTGACCTTTCTTATCCAGTTTTAAGACTGGAGAAGCTCACAAACGCTCCTCACACACTGTTGTGTTCCTTCAACTCGGCAGGTGCTGAGCTTGGCCGTCAATGACACCAGCTCCTACAGCCCCTCAGGCTGCCCCTCACACCTTCTCTGTGCCTTGTCCTGCAGCGCAGTGAGTTTCTTACCCTGAAGAACTGGCGGATCTGAAACACTTTGAATGGCTGGAGGGAACGTCCATGTTTCATCTCTGTGGCTGTCAATGGCCCTGGCCATACTCTGGAAGGTCTGCCCTGAGCTCTCCCCACCAGGCTCCTGCCCCAAGTGCTGACAGCCAAAGGGTGCTCAAGCCAAAGCCTGTAGACCGGTGCTTTTGGTGCAGAAATATCCCAGTGGCGGAGACACAGGAGGATAATCTCTCCCAACCACCACAAATTCTCCCACCTTGAGTTCCTGTTCACTGCAGCATGGCTGTGTCACCTCAGGTCCCCAGGTGTCCCAGCATCTGCCCAGATCATTGTGCTGCTGCCTAGAACAGACATGGGACCCTACATGAAGAGGCATCCTCGTGTCTGCCGTGGTCCATGGAAACCCAGCTGTGTCGTGGCTTTGCACAGCTCTGCACGTTGTTCCAGGCAAAGTGCACCAAGGGAGGGAAATGGGCCCAGAAACTTGGGGAGAGGCCAGATAAGTGATCTACCAGAAGGTAATGCTTTCTGGAGCTGTAGGGAACACAGAGGCTGGAGGAGATGTGGCTTCTCCATGTGGGCATGGCCCGTGTGCGGCTGCCCTCCAATTTCTGTGCTGGTGGCTGAGCTGGTAGATGGTTTGATCTTGATCTGTGTGGTGGTCTAGTCACTCTCTGAGCATATTGCACCCCTGAAGGACATGCAAAAGGGGAAAGCTTTTTGACCCTGGGGATTTGTCCTGTTTCTTTGTTTGCAGTGAAGCTGCTGGGAGAGATTCACAGCTCCCGTGAAGGGGGTTTTTCATCAAGAGACAGGAATAGCTCATGGACATGCTGAGCTCCCAGAGGATCAACAAGGTGCTCATGGCCAGGAGCCTGGTGGGTTCGCCATGTGGGTGGAAGTCTTCCTAGGTGCTGGTTGTGATGAGCAGCCCATGTGGCTGCTCGGCTTTTGGGAAGAGAGGTCTCAGGAATCCTTGCTGTGTATCAGCCAGAGAAGAGGCAAGGAAGCGAGCTGCAAGTGCTGGGTCAGGGCTCAGGTCCTACAGCACCCTACCTCAGTGGGTATGGCAGAGCCACGGACCTTGCCCTGGGAGCAGGCACAGGGAGCTCCCCAGGGCTGCTCGCTCCTGTGGGAGTTTGTTTTGCGCCCTTCGATGGCATCGAGGAGCCGCTCTCCTGTGTAGGGATTGTTGCTCCAAGCACCGGTTGTCACCTGCAGAGGAGCTGCTCTCCATGTGCTGACAGCTTTGCCAAGCACTCTTGCTCGGCTCTGGAGCTGGCAACTGCTCTGGGGCAGAGCAGACGCTCCGTCATGAAGCTCAGGGTGGTCACAGCAGAAGGGGGGGCAAGTGCTGGATCTGCTCATCTCCTGAAGGAACATGTGCAGCTTCATCTTCCTGGTGGTCTCGGTGGCCCCAGAGCTCGGCTGGTGCCTGGACATGTTTCTGGGAGGTTACAGGTGCCTTTGGCCCCAGGGAGGGTGGTGGGATGGAGGGCAGTTGGTTTGCAGTTGAGATCCGAAAGGAAACTGTTTTCTCAGGGAGGTGATGTTGGACTAGGGCTAAATTGATTTCCATAAATATTTGAGCAAGGCTGAATTATTTATGACCCTCCGGTGACACAATGGAAGGAACCGACGGAATCGTCTGTGAATTTTCCAGATGATTTAGTTTAAAAATGCTGCTCGTTAGTATTTATGTGGGTCAGATCCCCCTTTGCTCCTGGCCAGGCCTTGCACATGAGTTACATAAACACAGAGTCAATATACAAATCTCTCCCTTTATCTGTCTTAATCTGCCAGTCAGTAAGTGAGCAGCAGCCTTGCTGTTTGATTCCCCAGGAGGACTGTAATCAGAAACCTTTGTCATTCAAATGAATGCAGAGGGGAGAGGGAGGGAAGAAAGGAAGGAAGGAAGGAAGGAAGAAGGAAAGAAAGGAAGAATAAAAGAATGAAAGAAAGGAAAGAAGGAAAGAAGGAAGGATGGAAGGAAGGAAGGAAAGGAAGAAAGGAAGAAAGGAAGGAAAATAAGAAGGAAGAATTTATAGGAAGGAAAGATGGAGAAAAAGAGACAGAGGGACAGACAGAGATAAGGCCATTTGTTTGCATGCAGACTGGGCATTGCACAGTGGGAAGCAGGAACCTATAGGATCTGAGATGCAGCCAGACTCCTGCACATCCAAGTCATATGTGCACATTCACCACATTCACAGACAAATAAAGCACATCTTGCTAGTGGTCTGCTGTTGCTACTTGCAAAGGAAAAGAGATGGTGCTGACAGATAATTTCTGTGAGAGACCACCAAGAGCTGGCAGGAGAAATAGGGTGGAGAAGAACTTCCCACCTCTGGGAAGGCGGGGACTGCCGTGAAACAGGACTTGTTGGCCTAGAAATGCTGGCTGGAGGGGACCTTGGAAGTCTCAAGACTGATCTACTGCTTCAAATGGGAGTAACATCATCCTTTGAGGGGGCAGGTGTTAAATGAGTAGTTATCACCCAAATGTCATAAAAATTTAATCAGAAGCCACAGTTGTCAGTGTTGTGTGGGGACTTGGGGCGTGTGTTCCTAGCAGGTTCAGCTCTCTGTGATCTGAGAGAAGGGAAAGCAGAGAGCTTTGGAAACTTGAGAACGAGATCTCTAGAACTGGGGTTTGCTGCTGTTTCTGAGCCGTTTCAGCAGATGCTGGCTGCTGGCTGTGGAGTGAAGGGCTAATGAGATGCTGGAAATATTTCCGGGTTTGCCTAATCAGAAAGGATTTTGTATCTGGGCTTGGGTGAGTTTCACCAAGATCTACAGGACTTCAAATATTATATAAATTGAATAGAGTTGTTCAACAGCTGAACAGTGAATGTGGATGGAAGGTGTCTCTTTGGATCTGTGTTCACGGAGGTGAAGCTGAAGTTTATTAAGTGGCTTTGAACCCCTAATTGACAACTGAAGTGGACTTAATTTGACTGAGATCAGTCCAAATTCACTTTCTGTTCACTCAAGCTGATGAGAAGCACTTGTGAGAGCCTTTTTAAGTGGTTTCCTCTTCATAAGAAGAATAATATTAACTTGAGTAGGAGGGATATATGAGAGACACGTAAGGCCTTGGCTTTCCAGAGACATGCAAAGGAAAACTCATGCTATAAACCCAAGTGTACTCACAGCTAGTCAAATCCAGTCCTGGGGTTCCCCCAAACCTGCCATAGACAGGAACCTATTGATGGGCCCATTTCTCTTCACTGACCAACAAGGAGCAAAAAGGGGGGATGAAAAAATCACGGAAAGAATTAGTTTGGGAGGGACCTCTGGAGGTCTTTGGTCCAACCTCCTGCTCTGTGTGAGGATGGCTTTAAAGCTGCAACGGGTTTCTCAGGTCCAGTCCATTCGAGTTTTGAGATTCTCCAAAGGCAGACATTCCACCCATCCCTGGGTGCCAGTCCCAGGGTTAAAACATTCCCATTAAGAGAGATGCATAGGACCTGCCACAGGACATATTTTATCTTTAGTCTCCAAAAGTGGGAGACATCCCCTCCTTCCCCAGCCCCACAGGCAAGCCATGAACTGCTCTTTCCAGCTGGTTCCTCGGATGGGTCCCACAGACACATCTGCATGGGGCAGAGTTCCGGGCAGGCACTGTGCCAACCCAGCACGTCCACGGTGCTGGACCCCATGGTGGGCAGAGCCAAGAGCCAGGCTTTGGGAGCAGCCAAGCCTGGTGCTGGGGCCCGAGGAGCAGTGGAGAGCAGACAGGGGGGCAGGCAGGGTCTCAGGGCTGGTGGTCTCTTGTGCTTGCTTGAGCAGGGTTCACACCAGCGTTGTCTGGCCCTTTGATCCCACCATGTGCAGCACGTGTGCATTCGGGAAAAGTCTTATCTCCACTTCTTTAGCCTCTTGGTTCTGATATTTTGCTGTCAGGTTTGGGGGAAGCACAGAACCTGATGCCTTCAGCTTTTGGTCAGAGGGTGGCTTTGGATGAGATTTTAGGAGGGGTGTTTCTCGGGTAGGCAGGTATCCCTTCAGCTATGGCCATGCTCTCTGTTCGATCTGAGTTTTGACACTGTCTCATTGCAGAGGTGGGATCATGCCCTGATTGTTCTTCATCATTGCAGGAGATGAAGGGACCCTTTTTCATTATCCCAGCGCTTCAGACTCAACTTCTGATGGATACCACAAGGCCGAAGAGCGAGATCCCAGTTCCCTGGCTTTGCCTTTGGATGCAAAACCATCTCTGCAGAGAGATGCAGTGGTGTACGTGGGGGCCAGCCCTTGCTTGGGGGAAGTTCAGAGCAGAGGTGGGTTGCACACATCCTCTGGGCTGCTCTCCCAGCCAAAGCCCTCGGTTGCTGCTCTCGAGCCGGCATTTCCCCGGTTGCTGTCGCTCTCTCGGGGTGTTGGCTGTGGGAAGGGCCCAGCTGTGTGTGCTGTGTAAGCAAAGGCAGAAGGGCTGTTTTCACTCTGTGCCCTTGAGTGGCCGCGTCCTCTCTAGGTAATCATTAGCCGGGTCAAACACAGCAGGGCCAGGCTGTCTCACAGTGTTTCCCCAGGACTGGATGGGGACAGTCCCACACCTCCCAGCCCCACCTGCAGTAGCGCCGCTCTCCAGCCCTCCCACGGCCCCTGGGCTCCAGCCAAGCAATCCATCATTTCACAACATAAGCGGAGCTTTTTCCTCTGCTGTGATAATAAGCTCTTCAGGTTCTCTCTAGGCCCTTTTGCACCCTGTGCCCAGTTTTGCCTTGGCTCAAAGCCCTTAACATCCTGATGCTCCCCCTGTCCCCCAGACAGCCCTGACCCCTGGTCCCTGTGGCGTGACACATGCACCATCCTCCTGAAAAACCCCCGGGAGGCACAGCCAGGGCAGGCATGGAGGGAGCAGGGCATGGCCAGGAGTCACTAGAGGTGTCACCTGAGATAACTGCGGGGCAGTGATAGCTGCAGAGGTCAGACAGACCACCTCTGGGGCCAGACGGTGTAGGAACAGGTGGAAGGATGCTGGTGGGCAGCAAACCTGGGACGAGGAGCTGGGGGAGGTGATGCTGGGGGTCTGTGGCAAACCGTGTGCACAGCCTGCGTTCATGGTGTGCTCTGGGGGTGTCACTGCAGCAGCTCTGCGTGGTGGCTTTTCTCGATGACAGCTGGTGAGGGAGAGGTGCTGCCCTGGCTCTGCCCTGTGGCATGGCATTGTCCTAGGTTGTCCTGAGCCACTCTTGCTGTTCCTTTGCCCATCCTTACGAGACAGCAGTGTATTCAGTCCTTCTCTCATCCCTCTGGCAATGCCAAGGTGCAGAGACCAGGGCTGTCCCTGAAGGCAGCAGGGAGGACATAGTGTGAAATGTGGTGACATTTCTCTGGTGGCTTCATCTGGCAGGACCAGAGTGTTGGCAGCCACCGACAGGCTGCTTCAGTCTTGCTGGTGGAGGTGGGACAGGGACCAGGCTGGCTTTGTGCTGCACGTGTGAGGCAGGACCCCAGCCCATGCTGGGTATCCAGTGACCAGCGCTGGCTGAGCAAACCTATGGGCTCTTCCTCTGCCTTCCTTCGTCCGGGGATGCCCTCGTGAAATTGCATCTGCAAACTCTGTAACTTCATGTCTCCTAATAAAAAGAGTAAAGTGAACACTTGCAGGTCCAGGTCTGCACCTGCCTTTGGGTTCAGAGGCTTAAAGGACACCGTATGTCGTCAGACTCAAAGATGGAGCAGGGGCTTGGTGCTGCTCAGTGTTGGCAGCAGCATCTCCCCCCGGACGATGCTGAGCTGTGAGTGACTCTCAGGCTGTTCCAGAAGGTTCCAGCACCAAAAGGGACTTGGCACTCTGCAGCTCGGCTGGTGGGAGCAGCCCACCTCCTGCTGCCCTGGGCTTCCAGCTCCCCTCAGGGAAGGTGCCC
>NW_010122743.1:46544-46911 GCF_000699245.1 Pterocles gutturalis
CCCGAGGGCTGGTGGGTGGTCGGATTTGTGGGGAAGAGTCCAAGGGGGCTGTGGAACCTCATAGGATCATCCTGCGGGTCCCTTGGCAGGCAGGGGAAGCCAGTGTCCTGCACCTCCTCATGTCACCCCCCAGCTCTGTGTAAGGCTGGTGACACCGTGCAGCTCTGCTCCCAGGAGCAGGTTTAGGGGATGAGCAGCTCCGCTCCGAGCTGGCCGAGCCAGTGAGGGCCTGCCTCGTGTTGGGTGGTGGGCACTGGTGTGGGTGGTGATGCTGGGAACGAGAAGAGGTCCATGGGGAAGGAGCTGTGTGCTGGCCTGCGCTGCTGGGCTCGGTGCTCCAGAGACGGGGTGTGTGGACACCTCGCTG
>NW_010122743.1:47204-51629 GCF_000699245.1 Pterocles gutturalis
AGGGCAGCCTCCCCCCGGGGCGATGAGCTTCCCAGGGGCTGTGCTGCTCTGCTAAGCCACGGATGGCCGGGATGGAGAGCAAGAAGGTTGTACTTTCCAACCCTCAGCTAAGTCCCGCTCTCCTGACGCCATCACTGCTGGGGATCCGGGGAAACCAGGAACATTTGGGGCTTTTCCACCCACTGCACAGGGACTTCCCTGCCATCTCCGTGGGGACCGAATCGGGGCGTATCTCTTTCTGGGAAGTGGCCATGTCATCTGGAGACATCTGTGCTCCCAGGAAACATGAGTTGCAGCTTCCCTCTTTGTGGAGCATCTGCAGGGCCAGCCCGTGTCCGGCCGCTGGCAGCGACAGCAGCACGTCTGCCTTGTACAACAACTCCATTTTCCTCTCCGCTTTTCCAGCCTGGGGGGGGCCCAAGAGGCTCCTTCCCTCGAGGCAATTAAGCAGTTGGGCTGTGTGGGGGTGGCAGGCTGCCTGCTGTTCATCTCCTTTGTTTTCCAGGAGCTGCTTTTGAGAGGGAAACAGGTGGATCCGAGGGGATCTCAGCCCTGTGAAAAGTCGCTCGGCACAGACAGCCCCACTCCACAGTCCGGCACTGCCACCTCCACCGCTGCCCTGGACGTGTTTCCCAAGGGAAGGGCAGCAAGGATCAGCCTGGTTTATTTTTTTCTCCCAACTTGAAAATTTTTGATGGGTTTGGGAAAGGCTGGGGAAGGGGTGCTCCCTCGCCTGCTGTGATGGTATCATGGGCTGCTGTGCCTTTGGCTCTGGAGCACAGTGGATGTCTGTCAGTGTCACATGAGCCATCAGGAGACAGATGGCATTTTACTGCCTGGCTGGAAGTCGCCCCTTTCTTTTCTTTCCTCCCCCCTTCCTTTCTTCTTTTTCCTTTTTTTTTTTTTTTCTTTTCTTTTCTTGTGCCGTTTTTGTGCTTAAAGGAAACTGAGAGGGAGGCTGAGAGCAAGGAAAAAGGATGCTTGCCTTTTGAACTGTTATCTGATGCTAGCAGAGATGATCTCCATGTGGCTCGGGCTTTTGCATGTCTCTCTGCCGGCATCACCAGCCCTTGCACCAGCTACAAGTGGGGCTGAGTGCTGGACCACGGGCTGGCAGCTCCGGCTGAGCAGGGGTCAGGGCAGGGGGTGCAAGGGGGATGCAGGGGGGTCACTTTGCATAGGAGGGGGTCTCTGGCTTGCCCAAGCAAACACACACTTGGTGGCTGTTAGCTCCCAGTTCTCCAAGGGAGCCAGCTCTGAGGGATGGGGTGAGGATCCACCGCAAAGCCCCAGAGGGTGGAACAGCTGACGTGAGTGTGAGCGGGGACATGGGGAAATTCACGGCCCTGCAGACAGCATAGATGGTGAGGGCAGGCAGAAAAACTCCTGCAGTGCTTCCTGCAGACAGGGCTGCCCCTGCGTTATTAACCCTTTAGAAACTGCAGGGTTGAACCCTCTCCTGTCCTGTCCCTGCTGCCTGGCTGTCAGTCCTGGCTGTGCCTCTGTCCTGTGTGGGGACAGCATGGGAGCAGATGTGAGCTGGCTGCAGGGTGAGGACATCTCCAGGCTCGGTTCCTGCCTCAGTGGGAGCACTGGGAGCCCTTCCACCGTGTACTGGACAGTCAACACCAGTAGGCTACATCTCAAATTTGGGGCTGAAACCCAGCTCCTGAGACAGTAGTGCTGTGGTGCCTGAGCGATGGCTGAGCAGCCCTTACTGCCAGCTATTCTGGAGGCTGAGGGCCCCGTGAATGTCGGTGATGGGTTTGGGCCCCTGCTGCAGAGCAGAGAGGTGACTCCAGTGTGCAGTGGTCCTGGGGAGCTCCATGTAATGGGCTGCTGTGGGGTGAGGATCCACACGCACTGTGAGTGTCTGTAAGTCCTGTCTGTGAATTGTGTGGGTTTCTGCTTCAGGAAGGCTCCTAGGGAAGAAGCTTTTGCAAGCTGACTTGAAGGCTTTGAGCAGCAGGAGCTGGTCAACAGGAAAGAGGTAAGGACCAGGCTCTGTACCTCCCAATGAAAGAGGACCTGGGGACAGCTGCGTGATGATTGCAAGGATGACGGTGATGCTTCAGGGGTACCAAGGTGGGTCTGGGCCTCCAAAGCATGCCAAAGTCCTCCAGACACTGAGTGATAAGTCAGGAAAAACCCCTAAGCCCAGAGATCCTGCAGAGTCCGTCTTCTCCAGTAGCAACAGACGTGTACAATTCAATGTGATGGGGCAGTAAAATGGAAAAGCCTTGCAAGCTTCTGGCCTTGCACTGTCACGTACTTGAGCAACCAACGCCCGGCAAGCAAAGCCAGCCCTGTCACAGCTTTAACTCCTGTCGCCCATTCATGGGGCAGAGCACGGTGCAGTAACCAGCCGGGGGTGGATGCTGGGGGTACAGCTTGATGGTCCACCTGTCTGGTAACACTTGATCTTCAAGACAAAGTCTTGAAGCATTTCTGAGGGACTGATGACACTAGGACACCTTATCTCATCTTCAGCTTGCTGCTTTTGGGCAAGAAGAGCTCAGAAATGCCTCGTAAGACTTGGTCCTTATGCAACAATATGTCTTGGCTGAGAGCACATGTGAGGAGGGACAGTGTGAGGCTGGGAAAACCCACCCTCCCCAAGAAGCAGCTGGGCAGAGCTGAGAGCCAGGCCCCCCCCGCATAGGCTGTGTGTGGTCCTCCTGGGTCACATTCTTCCTCTGGGCTCAGCCCCTGTTCATTTTGCCCTAACATTTATACCCCTGTCTGCTAAAAGGCCAGATTGCATGCGTTTCCCTGAAGCAGGTCTCTTACAAAAATGAGGGTCCTAATCTCCTCTTGGTTGTGCTAGGTGATATGACAAGGGCCATCACCCAAAAGCTGTGATGTGGGATGCTCATGGCATTCTTCTCCAAGAGGGTGGTGCAGTCTGGGTCACCAGCCAGGAGGGGGAATCTCTGTTCCTGGGCTTTTAAAGACTTGACCAGACTAAGCCATGGTGTTGGTGGCAGCAGGCTGGACTGAAGCCCTCCTGACACCCTGCCTACCAACTCTGGGGTTCTCTGAAGTCCTTTACATGCCCTGGGTAAAAAACCCTGAGCTGATCAGCTGGGTGACTCTTGGGCTTTTCAGACCCTCAGTAGCGATCAGTAAAGCTGGAAGATGACTATCAGCCTTCCTAAAATATTCCTGACCTCATGTCTGCTCAGGACGAGGATCTGTCCTACCCCTTGGCTTGCCATGAAGATGCATGAGCACATGTGAGTGTGCACAGATGTGCAGGCGCCTTCCCACGCACGTGTGAATTGGACGGCGGGTGAGTGTCTGCAGGAGCTGCCAGCTGTGGACAAAGGCCCTCGAGACACAGACAAAAATAGTTGGGACAAAATCCTATTTCATTGCAAAAAGGGGTGACCTAGGCTCAGTCTGTGTCTCTGACAGCAGATCTCTGAGCCAGAGAAACATCTTAAGTGGAATTGAGGCTTTTCTTCTGGCACTTCTCCCCAAAATGTAGTTACTTAAGTATTGAAAATTAAATGTATTATCGAAATAAATAGTTCGATAAATGACATTTACTGTAGTGTGTTTTCTTTTGAAATGAATATTGTTTTATTTCTAAGCTTCTTGGTGGTGCTCAAAATAAACTTTTCAGTTTGAATTTGATATTTCCAGGTTCCCCTTAGGACTTAATTTAACTGAGGTTTCTTTAAGCATTTTTGCTTCCAGGGTATCTGAAATTACAAGTTTTCTCCTCCAAACTGCAACCAACCTGAGAAGTCAGATGCCTGCACAGATGTATTCAGATGCAAGTGTCCCACTGAGACCTGGGTAGGAGACTTTGAAACACTGCAGAAAATGTTTCCCCTTAAAATCTTTCCCTTACATCATTCACTTGTACATGATGTTGGTTGCCTCAGCGCCTGAGAGCAGGTCCCCTCTGCCAGCGTGCAAGGGGAGTTGATTAATTCATTCATTTGGAGCTGATGGCAATTACATAAAATTTCCAAAATGCTCATGGCCTCGCCTGCTGCCATGCTTGCACAGCAAGTGCAGCACTTGCCGTACCCTCATCTCTCTGACTTCAGATATGCACGCACAGTTATTAATATAATTCCAAATACATCCATTATCACTCATTTGGAATTTATTATGTGGAGTAACCTCAATAAACGGGTGATAGGAGCTGGGTGGTACTTTACTGGACACACAGTACATTAACTGCCTTATTAAATATAAATTATATGTCTATTTGCATTTCCAGTTCAAGGCTTTTGCTCATTGTGTGGTTGTAGGTACTAAAAGTTACTCTCTGAGAGTCAATACAGCCCTGCAGCTGAGAAGTGATTCACAGCTCTGCTCTGGTGGTGTTTCAGATGGCGGATTCCTGGCATGAGTTTTTGCTGGCTTGATACAAACAGCTGTGTGTGGCCATGTGTGTGTGTGTGTGCA
>NW_010122743.1:52402-68002 GCF_000699245.1 Pterocles gutturalis
GTGTGTGTGTGTGTGTGCACATGTGTGTGTGTGTGTGTGTGCACGCGTGTGTGTGCACATGTGTGTGTGTGTGTGCACATGTGTGTGTGTGCACATGTGTGTGTGTGTGCATGTGTGTGTGTGCAATGCTGCCTGCACAGACACCCTGGGCTAGGGACCTGCTCACAGGAGTGAGCAACCAGGTCATTGCTGTGAAAGGCTACGAAATTGGAGTTGACTTTAGAGCTGTGCCCAAAGAGTAAAGCTCTCAGGGAAGGCCCAGGAAAAAACAGAGGTATTTCTAGAAGATGCTGGAGACATCGAGGTGGGAAGGAGTCTGCTCACGGTGGCCCCAGTTTGCATGCGCGGCTGGGCTGCTGTGTATGGGGGCTGAGCAGTGCTCTGTTGCTGGAGGTCTGTGGAGGATGAAGGTGATCTGTGGGGTGGCACATGTTCATCTGTCACGTTTAGGGCAAAGCGGAAGGCTGACAACTCAGTTCCTGCAGCTGCTTGGAGCAAAGACTGTGCCTTGCAGCCTCCAACTGTGCTGCTGAGGTCTGTTGCTCATAGTACCACTGGCTCATGCTGAAGGCAGAACAAGCAGAAGAGGAACCCAACCCACATCCTTGTCACTGTGTGGCTTGGAACTCCACAGCACTTTTGGGTACAGCATCATCACACACAATCCCAGGAGGTGTCACAGGTGAAGGTGCTGTCGTGCATCTCCCTGCTCCCCTGTGAGTTGCTGATGCTTCTCACTGGAGCACACTCGCTTAAGTACCGTAGCAAAGCAACCTTTTATGCTTTGGGTGTTCTACTGTGCTGTTCTCCATGCTGGGAGGTAAACACCGGGACAGCAATCCTGTTACCTCTGCCAAACCCTCCTTTCATGCTCTGCTTTGACCTGCTGCCTGTTCAAACCTTGAGCTTGCCTAAGGCTGAGCTCAACACCTATCAGTACATCAGTGCTGTCCTGTGGTTTCTGTGGTCTCCTCGTCTGTCCAAATACGTGTGCTTCATCAAGGAGTGAGATCATGAGCTCTCCAGCACGTCAACTGTGCCTGCACAGCTCCTAACACAACAAAGGTCTGCCTCACTGCCCAGAGACATCTCCAGCACCATGAGGCTCTGTGCCCATCTCCAGTGCAGTCTGCCACACGGTGCTACCGCCCCGGAGTGAAGGGGGAGCTGCTCTGGAAACTGTTCCCATAACCATCATCTCTGCAGGAGAGCTGGCTGGTACTTTCTCTCTTGCTGCTTTATCTCTGCACTCTTGTTGCAGGACATTTTCAGAGGTCTCCAGATGTTTTGCTAGGCAAAGCCATGGGTGACATCCTCTGTTACTGGCAATAGTCTCGAGTGAAATGGGAGGACGGACTCGGGACCTCCAGAGCTTCCTCCCAGCTAACGCTTCTGCGCCTTGGTGACCCGCACACTGTGCTGCGTACCTTCGCCATGACACACAGCCTGTCTCCTCTTGCTCCACTCATCTCTCCCATGTTTCATCCAGGCGTTTCATCCAGGAGGTTTCAGTTGCAGCTGTGGCGAGGGGACTGGGCCAGGCTGTGACAGAAGTTTGGGGTCAGCCATGCCGGAGGGACGGTGGGGACAACCCTACTGCTCTCTGTGCAACAGAAGGCTGTGCCTGGAGGAGAAACAACCTCCTGGGCTGAGCCCATCTTCTCAGCACCCATGCAGGGGTGCCCTGCCATCAGCCCCTGTGTAGAGCAAAACTGGACCTTGCTGCATCTGGGCTGGTGGTGGGTGCTGGATGCACCGAATGCATGCAGAGGAACACCAGGCTGCATGCCACATCTACGCTGCTCTGCATTCCTCTTGCTGTTGGTTTCTCCTGAAAGTATTCGACTGGTCCATGCTGCTGCCTGACTCATGTCTGTTGGTTCCTTATTGCCCTATCTGCAAAATTATACAGTGTTTTAGTTATTGGAGAGACCCCAGGACAATGAGGAAAACTATTATGTGCAGGATCTGACATCTGAATAGACTGAGAAATACTAGGGCCGCCCACTCCATCCTCTCTGGCAGCCTCTGAGCCTCGCTGAGATCTACCTGAAGCATCCAGGGGCCATCCCAGAGTTACTGGGCTGCCTCTGAACACTTCACATATGGCGCCAAGTCACTCGGTGGGGTGGGTCCCACTGTCACCCGAAAAAGTTACAGTACTGTGACTGCAGCCCAGACTGACACAGGCCAGCATCCAAGCAGTATTTTGTCCTGAGTATTTGCGTTTTTTCTCCCAGAAATCCATCCATGCTCCCCATTCACAGCTCAGTGGTCTTCTCTCAGCCGCTGCAACAAGAATGTCTTGTGTCCCGATAAAAGATTTGCTGGTCTGTACCTCCCGCTAGCCCAGAGAGCGGCTTTTCTCCCTGCATCCCTGCAGACGTGCCCAGTACCCAGATTTTTGTCCTGGCCTCTGGGGAGATGGCACATCAAGACTGCATGCAGAGCCTTATGCTTCTTACATAAAGCACACCACTTTTTTTCCAATAAATGGGGAACAAATGTGAAAAGCTGAGACCTGTCCAGGGAAACATTGAAATGGTGACTCCTCGTTCTGAGATCACCCGTTCACTGTGTGCAAAGTGGCTCGTGCACTGGATCCCAGAGAGCCATTCTGTGGCACCAACTCAGACACCACTGTCAGAAATTCACCTAGAAGCACTTTTCCATTATTGCTCAATCTTTTAATCTCCTCACTAGTCTGACAAAATCCATTTCCATAAAACCATGTAATTGGTCTTAATTATATTGTTCAGTTTTAATTCCTCGCTAACAGAGTGGTGTATCAATTGTTCCTTCACCTGGCATCAGAGCCAGACAGATGAGGCTACAAGTGCATCTGAGTCATTATTCTTCCCCTTTCTACGCACTGGGGCCGGTGTTAACTTCACCTGCTCTTTGGAAGCTCCCCAGGGCTGCAGGAGCTAGTGGTCATTAACAGCAGCAGGCTGCAGCGCTACTTGTCCAACTTTTTACAAATTAAATGGAAAATGGAGTAAAATAACAATATTTGGTGTCTGCGACACTGATGCTCAAACAAGTTAGGGAACACAATCTTTTCTACCTGTCAGCCTGGGATCTTAGAACCAACCTGTGCTGTCTGCTTCTTGTGCATCATTGTTGGCAGTAAAGATGCTGCAGGTCACATCACGCCATCCGTTTGCTCTTACACAACATCCTTGTCTTCAGAGCATGCTCTCTGTGATGAGAATCCAGCTTGCTTGTCTTCAGCTGACCACAGATGTAACTGCACCTGGAGCATGGCAAAGACTGATGCTGCTGATGAACCAGGAGGAGGAAGCCAGCCCTTTCCCCTGGGATGTGTGAGCCCTGCAGAGCTGTGTCATGGAGCAGAAGGACCGGACAGGACAGGAGGGGCGCAGATCTTTGGGGCAGGAACTGGCCATGTTTGCCCTGTCCCTGGTTTGTAATTTGGCACGGTGTGGTTTGGTGTTCATGAGCAGATGCCAGCACCCAAACTGTATGATTAAATGCAGCTTCAGTTATAACCTTGGTTATACACTGCTGAATCACTGTCCTGTGGAGCTGAAGTTTTATTTCCCTGGCCTCAGGCCAGATATTATTTTTTTTTTTAAATTGGAAATTGTGGGAAGTCTCATCAGCTGTGTCTGAGCTGTGCAAAAGGATGGGTATGGGTGAGGAGAAGGGGGGACCAGAGGGTGGGCTGGAAACAGCCCGTGCACAGGGAGCGATATGCCTGGGTGCTGGTGTCCAGCAGTCCTGGGTCTTTCACCCTCCTGTTGTAAGAGACCTGGCTGCCAAATAATGGGGAACGGATCTTGTTTGCGGACATCACAACCTTTGCAAGGCCTGAGGTGGATGGGATACAACTCACCTCCAGCGCTCGGGCTGCAGCGCTGTTCCAAGAGCTGGAGGGATGCCTGCATGCACGGGACAGGTAATAACATCCCAGTGGCCTTTGCAAAGTAGCTGTTCCCTGTGGGGTCTCTGTGCATCTCCATTTTGTAGGGATATAGAGGGTTAGCTCTGACTCAGGTACTTTTCTGGGGCTGAGCACTGCAGGGGTCTCTAGACAAGCGAAAACCGCCCCATGTGTAACCGTAACTGCTGTCTCCAGGTCAGGACAGCTCTGGCATCATGTAACCCACGCTGGTTTGGCTCCTGAGCTGATGGGTGCGCAGTGGAGTACGGAGTCTGACCTGGCTGTTAGAAAAGTCGGAGGCACCATCAGCAGTGTGAGCATACGCTGCGCTGGCAGGGATGGCTGATGGACATGAGCTCTGCTTGGAGTTTGTTTTCTGTGTTGCCATGGCACAAACATTTTGTGCCTGTTATTGTCACTGGCAATTATCATAATTGTTTGTTGCAAAGCCCACATTCCAGGGCAGAGCTGCTGAGCTGACCCAAACCTCAGCTGCACTTTGCTTGGGTTTGCCGTCTCCAGCCTGGTGGGTGGGATGGGGCCCTGGGCTTGGGGAACATCAGAAAGCTGCATGTTTGGAGGGAGTGAGGAAAAAGCTGATCTGCAGTCAGAAACCTTGTTTTAGCCCTTCATCTGGCCTGGCACCGGTGGGACCCAGAGACCCAGGCTGCCCCAGCCTCATGCAATGTGCACCATCCCCTCCATCAGCCCCACTCCAGATTCATCCCCAGGGTGTCCTTCCCACACCCAGGGCTGTCCTGCCCCTCCCGCTCTGTCCCACTGGCAGGACAGGTGGATGGTGCACAGTCTGCTGGAATAAACAGTGCTGGAGGACCTGGGGAGGAGGCTGGTCCGGCTCACCCAGCTAGCAGGAAGCAGATGGGAGAGTGTTACAAGGGGTCCCTGTGGGCACTGCGACCCGGCGGGGCTGGGTGCTGGCTGCGCTCCCCTTGGCCATGTCTCCGTGCTTGTGGCAAGGGGGAGGGCAGGCACCAGCCCTTCCCATAACACCGGAAAAATCCAGTGCTCATCCCATGGCTGTAGTTATTGCCTCTCACTGCAAAATTCCTTGCAGTTTAATGGTGAGTTATCAAAACAGAGTGAAAGAATCAACGGAAAGGATGCCTGTGTGCCCTTGGCCTGATTTTGCAGAGGGAGACTAATATGCTGAATGCACGGCTTGGCTCGCAGCAAGAGTAAGGCCATGTGCTGCCTGGATTTCTGTACGTGAGAAGCAGCTGGAAACACTGCCCTGGGTTTTGCACATGGATTCTGACCTTCTTGTCAAGCTTGCTCAGTGCTCTGGCTTGTAGCAAAGCTGGGAAAGCCATGTTGTGCTGACCCCCTCGTCCTCGCCAAAAACCTGCCCAGTTTTTCACAGCAGCCTCAAGGGACGGTTGGTGTGAGCGACTGGCATGTGTGACAGCAGAGGACAGGAGAGGGAGAAGATTTTTCCAGGTGGGGTCTGGTGTTGCTGCTCTCCATCAGCAGAGCACAGCCGATGCTGCAGAGTCGTCCCTGTGACAGTCAGATGACACTGGTGTGGGGCACCTGGGCTGCCCCAAATCGTCCCGTTTGTGCACAGACATTTGTCTCACGTTCCCATCTTCAGGGCTCTGCCCCACCCGGTGTGTGAGGCGGTGGTGGCAAATCCATACGTCATTTCGTTGCTCTGTCTTCAGTTCCCTGCACACCCTCCCCTATAGACCCCGCTCACAGACATGTTCAGTTCCCCAGGGCATTTTCTCTGCTGTGTCTCATCCTGTGGGGGCATGGACTGAGCTTCACCTTCCTTTTCCTTGAGCCTCTCCAACAGCAACAGGGTCCCGTGCACATCACCAAACCCTGCTGACCCTGGCTTGTCCCTGCAGAGGCTTTACTGGTCACAGGATGGACCACAGGGGACGGCCAAGGCAAGCCACACCTCTGGTAAACCCTCCAGGGCTCTTATGAGGTTGCTCCTAATCTGTGTCAGTGAAGATCCAACCTATGAGGGATGCACGAAGCTGTCACGCTTGGTTTCTCTTACAAAAGCACTGCAGAGAAAAGCTAGAAAGCCCCTCTGCCTGGTGTCTGGGTGGGTGGTGTTGGGGAGCCACCTCTTCGGCACAGCAGCCTCAAACGCTGGGGGAGAGGTGCCTTTGGATGCTTTGAAACCCTTCTCAATGAACACGTTGCTCGTTGATCCTGACCCCTGGCAGAACGAATTGTTTGGTCCTGAACGAGGACCCTCGCACACCTGGTGCAGGCAGAGCTGCTGTGTGTGCCACCAGGCACCACGGACCAGCCCATGAGGGCAAGACTCGTGGAGTGCCACCTTAGAAGAGATGAAATAACAAGTTCCCAGTTCAGGTGGGATGAGGGTGGAGGGTGCGATATCACCTCTCCTCTTGTCCCTCATGTCCCGGTGGCATGTGTGGAGGATGGGGACATCACATGAGAGTTTTCAACATTTCATGGTTTTCCACAACCTTCTTCCCCGCTCTGTAGGCTGTTTCAGCTGGGGACATCACATGAGAGTTTTCAACGTTTCATGGTTTTCCACACCCTTCTTCCCCGCTCTGTAGGCTGTTTCAGCTTTCCTGTGTTAGTCTCCACACAGAGACCCCAGGTTGCCAGCCCAGACCCTGCCTTTGCAGCCATGCTCGGGGCCCCATGGTGGACCCCAGGGCCACCGCACCAACCAGAGACTGTGCATTGTCGTGGGGCTGAGCCGTCTGCCTCCAGCAACTCCATTTATCCATCTGTGGGACCTGTCCCTTCCTTGACTCATCGAGATACTGGGAGCACAGCTTTTCTTCTGTTATTGAAATAGCTTTGGCCCCTGCGTGCCCCCTCCCCTCGACTCTCCTCCCGCTCGGCATTACCATAGCCCTTTGTGGAGAGCCACACTTCTGTTTGTCTGGGTGAGCAGCTGAAGCACGAGAAATGTGCCGATGCCATTCAGGGGCTTAGTCTGGGAGGCATTGTACCTCTGAAAGGGATGGTTAGAGCATTTACATAAAAATGTGCTTGATACAGATAATATGAGTGCTTGTGGGGGGTGTGCATGAGGGGCAGGGCTGGGAGGAGCCTCCGAGCCCTTCCTTGTCAGCCTCATTAATCAGCAACAGAAGAGAAGGTGTGTGGTGCGATAGCAGCATCTGACTGCCCAGCTCGGCTGGTGCTTGCCTACAGCCTCGTGGCTGCTCATTTGGGGTCATACAAGTCATTCCTTCACCTGGGACAAAGAGCGAGCTGATCTGAGTGGTGGGGGATTGTCTGCAGTGAAGATGCTTGGGTCTGTCCCTGTCCCCACAAGCTCTGCTCTGATCCTGTCTCTGCATCTCCAAGCGGCTGCTGGACTGGGACACGGCCCCTGCTAGGATGTCTGTGTCTTCTCCAGGGTTCTGTGTCTGGCAGAGGACAGCTGTGGGACCTAAGAAGTGCCCTACAGCCCCTCCTCCATGTCCCACCACCCCATGGCATGCTGAACTCACCCTGTCCCTTGCCTGACCGCGTGGCACCTGAACCAGCTGGCTTTGCCCTCTTGCTTCTCAACCTTTCAGACCATATTTCATCTCCAATACCTCAGTCGAGGGGGTTGGATTTAAGCAGCAAATTGAATTCTGGCCATGCTCCATTACAGCCATGGTCCTGAATTCACCCTTATTCAAATCTTATACTCAAAAGTAAAGTTCAGGGGTGACAACATATGCACACCTTCATTTTGCAGTTGAAATCATTGAACTGAACTGAAATCCTTAGGCATTTGAACAGATTTTTTTTTTTTTTATGTGTAAAATATGACCTAATGGAAACCCTAGACCTTCTACAGAAACTTTCTCCCTAAGGACAGTTTTTCATGAAGATTATGATGGGTCCTGAGTTACTCTTAGACTACAGCATTATTAAGTATTGTGGTGGTGCCCAGAGGCTATGATGTTAATAAGCACCTAATTTTAGCAGTAATTTAGCTTCTGTTATAATTACTAGGTCGTTGTGCTAGGTGCTGTACAGACACATGTGAAAAGACAGCATTAGTCCCAAAGGGCATGTGCTCGGGACAGAAAGGTCACAGCAATTCCTGCAGCAGGTCCATGTGCAGGTTGGAGGGGGACAAGTCAGGTTGTGTCTGAGATAGTGGAGGTCTGGGCAGGGCAACAGGACCCAAACCTGGGGTGGTCTCGTCCATGCTACCTATGGAGAATAGCCCTGGGAGGAGCTGGTCCAGAAGTGCTCTATGTAGCGTGGATGGGTGAGGAATGAGGATCAAAGAGCAAAGCTGGTTCCTACCCAGAGCTCATAGCCTGTGCCATGACAGCCTGTGGTGGTCCTGTGACCTCCCTTGCATGTCCCTCCACAAGTGTTTGCTGGACTTATAACCACCAGTGACTTTGCAGACATCCTCTGGGGAAAATTACATCTTCACAAATGTGGAAATCAAAGGCACAGAATGAATAATTCACTCCAGGTCACCTGGAAAAGATCTGGAACAGCATGCAGGGAACCCTCCTACAAGACAGCAAATAACCCTTTTCTTCCCAGGGCTTGGAAAGGCTTTCTTCCCAGGTCAGTTAAAGAAGTCAAAACTCAGTTATGGATTTAAATAGACTCTTTTTGCGTACCACGAAAGGTCATAGGATATTGACCATGATCTGTGTACTTGTCTGTGTCAGCCCAGGCTGGAACAGGATGGCTTCATCAGGGTAATTCTTTTTATGTGCTGGGCTTCTGCTTTGTTACCCCTGGGCATGGACTGAATCCCAGGTAACTCTTGCAAATGCTGCTCATCCTGGATGCTCATCGAGTAATCCCACCTCAAGTACACTTTGGTGGGACTTCAGGAGAGATCTATCAGACAGGGCTGCTTCAACCATTAGAAAATGCATGTGAGTTCATATCAGTGCACAAATTGGAAGGCGTCACCTAGGAAAAATGTTGTTGTAAAACGGAGCGGAATGCAGAATGCAGTAATTTGGTGATTGTAGCTCATTTCAGCAAGATTTACATGGTAAATATCTAATGTAGATGCACATATATTATTCTGGTGCAAAAAGTTATTTAGCTATGAAGGTTTAAATTAAATGAATCATGGTCAAATGAAACTTTCTTCCTCACTGAAATGAGAAGGGAAAAATGAAATGATTCATTTTGACCTTTTTTTCCATAGAAAATATGATCTAAATTGACACATTCCAACAACGAATTTCTATTTTGGCCCAACTGTATTTTCAGTGGAAACTTACTGAGATGAACACGTCTCAGTCTGCAGAGAGGAACTCACTGCTGACCTCCTTCTGGCATGGCCTAAATTTGCTTTGAAGGTGGCTTCAGTTCAGGCAGCACTTAGTGAAAACTCATCACTGACACCTTCACATCCTTTCCTCTTTTTCCCTTTGTCCTCTGGACTTGGTTGTTTTTCTCCTCATTCTTTCTGGTTTTCCCCCAGCCTTCTCCCTTCCTGGGTGGGCTTGAAGGTTTTGTCTACGAGGTGAACAAAGGAGTGGTTCCCCTCTCAGCCTCAAATGTGTCAAGCTACTCTGTAGCTGTAGCCCTGACCCCTTATCCAGAGCAGGGTGATGGTGAAGGATGACAGGTTTTGCCCCTGCTGGTGGGAGGAGATGTTCTCCTGGACTATAACCATGTTACTGCAGTTTTTAGGTCCTCCAGTGTTTTGTCTGGCTGACTGGTAAAGAAAGGCAACAGAGTGCATGGTCCCACCTGTACCTGGGAAAAAGAGTTTGAACATTGGAGAGGAAAGGGAAACAGAACCAGGCAAGATGTGGAGCCACTGCTTTGTTCCCTTTGAAGACTTGATGCTTTTCTCCATCCATTGCATGTTCATCTCCCCTCTTGAGGGCTCTTTGTCTGGGTTCCAGACTCAGCCTGTGCCCCTCATCTGGCTCCAGTCAGATGTTGTCTTTGCTGGCTGCTTTTCCAGGCTTGCTGAGGAACTGAGTGATATTACAGTAAGAAAGGAGCACCAGCTTGTGTGGCATGAGACATGGCTTGGAGATGCTCCAGGGCTCTTTGGGGTGGGTCTGATGCTGCACAGGCACCGAAATCACATCCTTCTCCAGTCCTGGCTCTTTCCAAAGGCTCTCTGGAGCATTGCAGGACTGGAACAACTGGGCAACATATGTATGAGACAAAACTGCTGCTCTTATAGAATCATAGAATGGTTTGGGTTGGAAAGGACCTTAAAGATCATCGATTTCCAACCCCCCTGCCATGGGCAGGGACACCCTCCACTAGACCAGGTTGATTCATCCTGCTCTGAGCATGGGCAGAAATACCTCCTAGCTCTGCCTTTGGGACTGGTTCAGCAAGGGCTGCATTTACACTGCTTTGGAGGAGGAGGACTCGATCGTTAACTACAGGACTTAGGGCTGGCTCCTCTGCAGTAGGTCACCTCTGCTCCTCTTTTCCATCTTCTTTCATTAAGATATTTCAGGATGAAAACCCTGTAGGAAAAAGCACTGATCCCTCCCACAACAACAACAGAATGTACCAATGCCATAGTCCTGATGGCACCTGTAGAGAGGAGGGCAGATTCAGGGTTGAGCCACGGAAGAGCACAGCAGCGCACGATCACGATGCTTCAGGAGGTGTGCATGGAGCTGAGCAGGTACAAGGATATGTCCACACACAGCATGGGGAGGGCAGCTCTCACAGTTGGCGTGTGGAGTATGTCCTGGTCTGTGTTGGAAGCTTGCTAATGCAGTAAATATTGTGTTTGCTTGTGTTGGAATCAATCAGCCCTGCCATGCGGGTTTTGTAGTTGAAGAGTGCCAGTGAAATGGGGCTCAAATCCCCTGACCTTGGCTCTCTAGCTTCCAAGATGCGTGCATGAAAGAGGACTGTCCCTTGCCCTCTGGCAGTGCAAGTCCAGGTAATAAAATCTTTTTCAACCATATTTATCCTGCAAATTAAACCTTGGTATTGAACTTTAAAGGGATAAAAATCACATTTTTTTAGCAAATAAACTACTTGCCAAATTACTGTTTAATTGCCTGATGCCATCCCTGCAAAGCATGGCGAGGGAGCACCTCTCTGCGGCTTGCACAGGTCAAACCTGAGGCAAGACACTCCCATGGGCTTACAGATTCCAAACACGAAACAGTCATCCCACTGCCAAGTGTGCTCTTCCAGTTGGGATTTACCCTTCCAGTCAACAATCATGGGAATCCATGTAGGAAGGTCTAAAGAAACCCCAGTCCCAACAGTCCTCCCCTGGGAGCTCCCAGAGAGCATGCTGGGTCCCGGTGCCCCACATCAGTGGGTTGCACAAGCTTGCCTTCGGGAGAGCATCTTAAGATCCTTATCAAGCGTTCAGCAGACCCTGCCCAAGGCTGCCCAGGGTCCTAAAGCTGGGTGTCTGTGCATTGACCCAAGGTTTGTCCCCTGCCTAAAACCTTGGGGACCGAGAAATTAGGCTCAGCTTGCCTATGCATCCCAAGGAAGATCTGTTTCCTTGTGAGCTTTGAGCCCATGTAGTCCTGGACACTACAAGCATTTTTGTATGGGTGTTTCTCATGTTCTTCAATTTCAGCAGATTTGCTAATGGGGAAGAAAATAGCACCTGTGGAGTCACCTCTGTGCCTGTGTATGACCCTGTAGACATCCTGCATGGGGCATCCTAACCCATCAGAGACCAGACCACCTATCTTCTGCATCAGTAGTAGCCTGGGAGCTGCTACTAAGAACAGCAGAAAGGCTGTCTTATCTATCCTTGACCACGTCTTACTGCATGATGGTTGCACCATTCTGATGAGACCCCAGCTGAAGGAGAGCTTGCCTGGCAGAGGACTGCCATGCTGCAGGCCACCACGGCCCAACATGGCACCGAGAAGGACTTCAGCCCAGGCTCCACGGTGAAGGTCTGTGCGCACACCATGGCAGAGCCTTGCTGCGGTGTTTGTAGGATCCTGGCTTGTCCCCTGCAGTACAGCATTGCTACCCGGAGAAGTTGGGCAACAGCTGGCAGCAGTAGGGGGATTTCACAATCGTCACTTGCACAAGTCCCTGCTCCTTTGGGAGAGTGTTTGTCTGTGAGCAGCACTGGACAAATTGAAGTTGCATAACCCCATCCTGTGCTACTTTGGACTCTTTCATTAGGTTCTTTTTTTTTTCCCCTTTTTCCTTATCAGTTTTCCCCTTTCGTTTTCTCTGTGTTGTTTCTACTTAAGCAATCCTGGCACCACCTGGTTGCATTGTCTCCGTCATACCCCAGCCTCACACTCAAGTGTGCACCCCTCCAAACCTCCCCCCATCTCAAGGCAGTTTCTTTCCGTGCCTGTTAGTCATTGCTTTCAGCTGAGGAGTTTTTTGGGGTGTCTCTGTTTTGGCATGACTTTGGCACAGAGGTCCACACCGGTCAACCTGCCGCGGATGGCCATGGAGCGGTTGGCTCCATGCCACGAAAGCTGAACCTGCAAAGGGCCCTAAAAACCATCTGTGCCGTGGCCACTGCAATCTGCAAGGTGACTTAAGAAGATTTCCTGGGAAATCCATGATTGCAAACACACCATTGCACCTGGAGGTTTTTGTGTTGTGTTGTTTTGATTATTTTCACGGCCTAACGTGGGTCATGCTGGAGGGCTGGGGTGGAAGTGGGAAAAACATTTTCTCACCAAACCTCTTCCATAACCTAAGCCACAGCAAATGCCTTTGTTGCTAAAGTGGCAGCTGATTTTGGTGCTTTATTAGCCCAGCTGAGGGGGGAGGGGCTGGGGCAGAGGACAAATGAACAGAAAAAAGGATTTTTGAAAAAAAAAACAGTTTACCACAGAGTTCTAGGTTTTCTGTTGGTGCAGAGGAAAAGGTATTTACCACACAGCTATTGTTCCCAGAGATTCCTGCAGGATAGGAGCACATCCATATTCACACGTGGGGACAGTCACATACACCTTCTATGTCTGAAGTGGTTCCTTGTAGCAATATTTAAATACCCGTTGCACTACCGCTGTTAGATCTGGGCGAATAATCCACAATGAATAATGTATCCAATGAATCCTTCTCTGCTAATTGTGGAATATTCACGAGCAGATGGCAATTTGGGGCAGGTTTTTTCACATTTCTTTTTTCTCCACTCTGTGGACGGAGGTTTGCTGTAAGTAGGTGATATTTGAAATTCAAGCTGTGTTTCTAAGTAGCAATTGGCCAGTTGTGACATGATGGTGTCCCTCTTCCCGCATTGGCCGAGCGTACAAAGTACTTTGGATACAAATACTCGCATGTGCAAATTTAAAATTCAGTTTCCATGGTTACTCATGCATGCAGCTTTGAACTTCACTTTCCTCCAACATTTGTGCTAGTAAAACTCATTCAGCCGCAGGTTTGTGGAAAGTGAATACAAAAGATGCATGAGGCTGTATTTGCATGGTCTAGTATAGATGATTCCTCTTCAAAAACTCAGCCTGGATATTCACCGGGCTTTTCTGCCACCTTTTCTGTTGCTTGCTTTCATGGGTTTCAGCCTACAGGAATTTTCTTTCCCAATGTTATCAGCCTTTGTGACTCCAGTTTTAACATCACAAATACACGCACAGCTGGGTGATCTCTCTATCTGCAGGTAGATGCAAATGTCTCGTAATCAGTTCTGCATTGGGCAAAGCAAGGTGTTTATTTTTCTTGCAATTCAAACTTCAATTGGTTTTGCAAAATCAGGTTTCTCTCCTAGTTAATCCCGTGTCATTCTGCAATAACAAGGCATTAGGACATGTTCATCTGTGTTTTGCAGCGGTGATGGAAGGAGAGGAGAGAAAGGGAATTAGCAGGAGTTTTAAAGTCAGGGTAGTTGGAAAGAGCTGAGCTGATGGGAAAGCAAGTTGTTTTGTTTTTGAAAAGAGCAAACAAGACGTCAAAGAGTCAGAGGCAAAGCTCTACTTCATGTGAGTCATGAGGGTGTGTATCTGTCCCTTTCCAGAGCCTAACACATACCTTTAACTGCTGATAAAAGAATACCTGGTCTGTATTATTTTCCCAAATACATTCCCCTACTGTGAAAAGTATTGACTTTCCAAAAATCCCACCCCCCCACACACACTCTGGGACAGTTTAATAAAAGTTATTTTTGTTTCCCTGGCTATCACGTGTCTTGTGCAATATTTCTGTAGCCTCTGGACAAACATACAAGAAAGAGCAAAGGTTAACCACGATTTATGTCTGGATTTGTAATTGCACTGTGGGAGCAGCGTGGTGGGGAGCACGCCTGGCTGGCACAGCGCACAGCAGACATCCCGGGACACAAAAAGCAAGAGAAAGCAGCGCCCCTTTCACTGGCAACCAATAACTGTCATTTCATTAGCGTGTTCTGGCTGCATTTCAGATTAACAGCAAATTAAAGGCATTGGTTGCAGGGTCAGGCTGTGGCTGAGCCCTGCCTCTGGGCCCACGGGTCTCCCCAGAGCTCATCTATCGGCAGCTCTGTTATTTGGCTTTGCGGTGTCGCTGCCTTCAGCCCTGCTGCACAGGGTGGGAAGGTTAGTGAGGACAGGGAAAGCACAGCGTGCACCAGGTCCCAGCTGGGGCAGAGATCAAAGCTCCCCCCACCCGTGCTGTGGGGCTGGGAAGGCAGTGGACGTTCAGACAAATATTGGCACCTGGGAATATTCACATCATGCTCCAGCGCTGGGAAAACACCCCACTGCCCATGCTCAGCGCCTGACCTTTTTAACTATTCAGAGTGCAAAACCAAATGGTTTTAAAGTGCTATCTGCTCTGAAACGGTGACAAAGCATAACAATGACCCCTTCTTATTCAGCAGATGTGATCTCCAGCCACTTTGTGCCCAGCTGTGTGTATTCAGGCTCAAAGCTGTTGACTTTATCAAGAAAATGGCTTGCTGTTGCCCTGCAGAGCTTGCCAAGCTGCCCCTTGGACCGGATGACTTTCCTTCACGTGCTGCAGGACTGTAACTGTTCTCCCATCTGTCCTAAGGCAGGGAGACAGGGGGTGTCCATGGCAGGGGGTTTGGTCTGCAGGATGTTGGGATGCTTGGAGGGATGGAGGAGGGCACCACAAAGCCTTGATACCTGTGAGCCAAGCACGTCTGTTGGGGAGCAGTGAGAGCCCCACAGACACAGTGCTTGGGCAGGGGTTGCTGTCAGAGTGCAACCGGAGGGTTTTGGTAACAGTTGCTGACAAAAATGTCATCAGTTGCCTTGTGGGTTTAAAATCGCTTTAAACTCCCGGTTGCACAACCTAGGTTTCTCAAGACTTTCCCAAATTGCCTCTCTGGCACTAGGGACGAGTCTGAGAATTTCAGCATGAGAGGAAATTCCCTCCGAGAGCCCAGAGAGGTTCAGAGGGAAGAGAGCGCTCAGCTCTGCTCCTTGCACTGCCGCTGCGTTTATTGCTGGCAGACGGTGGAGCGGCTCTGCACTTTGGCCAGGATGGCAGGAGAAGCAAGCCCCCTGCCCCGGGATGTACTGGGGGCAGAGCAGGAGGAGAGTCTGGAGCGAGTCCTCTGGGATCCTTCCTTCTCTTGCCTGTGGTGTCATCACCTGGTGCAGGGGGACAATGTCTCTCCCCGTTCCGCTTCCCCACCTTCTCCTGGAGCACAGGGTCCCCTCGGCAGCCTCTGGGGCTCCCTCCTCTTCCTCCGTCCCAGGGTCTAAAGCGCAGCCCTGAAGCGCTGCCTTTGTTTGCAGAAGGCACTGGTGGCCCTTGTTCTCTCTTGGGCGGGGGCTGCGGGAGGAGGGGCTGCT